>NC_088980.1:37708441-38010664 GCF_963932015.1 Anas acuta
AACACACGGATTTTTAAGAAGGAGAAAAGATAAAACGTATAGCTCTATAAATCATGAAATAAAAAACGGATGGAACAGGGAAAGTGGAGATAATTTTGCAGGAATATGCCACAAAATGCCAGAATGTTTCTGTTTACTCACAACAGACCAGCTAGAGCAGGACTAGAACTGACATAACATGTACCCAAGCTGAAAACATGGATGTTATGATGTGCAGTGTTACAAACACAGAAGTCTAGTTAATGTAGTTAATTATGGCTTAGCTTTGTAATTCCATCCATTTTGCATGCTTTGACATCAGAAAATGAGTGATTTCATGATATAACTTTAATCTGTTGAACTGACTAGGTCTTCTTACCTTTATTGAAAAACATGTATTTTTACTAAAACTGTCTTTGCTCTTTAGATTGATTTCAGTTGGGTATCATTTTTGTTAGCTTTTGTCTTCAAACTTCTTTCAATTAAAACTGTAGTCCACTGCTCTCCTCTTGACTACCAAGACAGTCATTTTTTCATAGAAGGTTATCAACTTGGTCAGGTGTGACTGTGACTGGCCCTTAGTGAATCAATTATGACTATTCCTGATGGCTTTCTTGCCCTTTATGTGTCTGGAAAGAGCTCCCAGTATTAGCTGCTCCATTACCTTCCCATGGATTGAGGTAAGTCTCACCACCCTGAATCCTACTTCCTACCTTTTTGAAGACAAGAGAGAAATTTGCTTTCCTCCAGTTCTCATACACTTTTCCCTGTTGCCATGATCATTCAAATGTTATCAAGAGCGGAAAAATATAAGAAATCCATAGTGAAAAACACTTAAAATATTATCAAGGCAAAATGAGAGATCAGCTGAATATGGTGTCAGTGGTATACAGGACAACTTTCAAGTACAACAAAATAAATTAAGAGTAAACTGAAATGTTAACATTATTTCTACAGATGCTAGAAAGAAACTGCCATTCTCCCTTCACAGCCTCTCCTTGTGTGCTAAATTTTTCTTTTCTGCTACCAACATGCCAAGAAGTATTTTGCTGACAAAAGATGCTAGTACTCAATTCCTCCTTTCCGATTCTCTGTTGAGAGCATCTCAGATGTTAAGCAATGCAAAATTTGCTCTCCTGTATTTTCCAAGGTTTTGCACTGTGTCCAAACAGAAAGAAAGCCTTATTACATTTCTACTTCTTTAGAATATAACATAATTTTGATAAGAAAATCTCAAAAAATCCACAATTTTTATCTCCTGAAATGTTTGGATCTTAGAAAATGTATACTGCACACAGAGATTGAGCTCCTCAGTGATAACTTCTTCCTTGTCTTATGCCATCCTTGGCAAATTCCTTATCACAACAGTCAAGGAGTGCAGACTGGACAAGCTGTGGAAGGAAGGAATTCAATAAAAGAGGTGGGGATGGAATGTTATACAAGGGTCCTTGAACGTGAAAAGAAAGGAATATAATTTTGAAAACACTCAGAGAAATAGGGAAATCTTCCAAGCTCTCAGTAGGTGCCACCATGATCTTGGATTTGGAGAAAAAAAAGCCTTCTGAAGGAAAACTGTGATCAGTGCAAAAAGTCATTTTCTCTTGCTGTAAAATAACAGATCTGCAAGATGGGATTGCTAACTTCCTCACAAAACGGGACGAGATGAGAGTACTGGCACAAACCAGTACATCCAGAAATTAATTTAGGCACATTCAGAGGATGAGTTGTTCAGAAGAACCAGAAACTTCAAGGAGAGAGTTTTACAGGCTCTCAGACAAAACTGACTTGTAGTGAAAAGGACTCTTTGCAAGTAAAGAGCATCAACTAGGATGCTGTCTAAAAAATAGTTCTAGGTAAAACAAAAACATGGATGCCAGTATTGCTACTTCATTGTGGAAAGAGGGGAAGGATGCAAGTGCTGAGAATTCTTACTGAATGCAAGTGCAGTTCTACTTCACTACTTTATCTTTTACTCTACAATTTTTGTATCTCAAAAATATTTTAAAATCTAACAGAAAAAGCTTGGTCTTTACAGCTCTTGATTACATGTGGTCATATACTGGATAAAGTTTGGAAACATAGGTTATACTCGCATGGGGGTGGCTTAGTTGTAAAACAATAAAGAAACACTGCCTGAGTATGAACAAGACTAAAAAGGCTTCTGTAAATTGAAAAGGGTTGCTTCCTAACAGATTAAGACAAGAATTTTCCACAAGGTGGGGGTATATGTAGCCTACATCTTTGCATATGAGCGCAGAGGCTTTGTAGCCATTTCTCGCTTGGCTGCTAAGAAAAGCCATAGGTCAAACAGGAATCAAACTAGTTTTACTACCTGCTTTTGGAAAGGGGTAGAAATAGGGAGGAACAGCTTGCACCCCTTGCAGTCCTTCTTCTGTATGCTCAGTTATCAGTCCTGCAGTTGTTGGCTGGCACACAAGAAACATGCCTCAGCCAGCAGGACCACATTGCCTTTTTGCGGTAAGAAAGAAAACATCTGGTAAGCATAATCTGTAAGAAGTGAGGGGAAGAAAATGGAATAACAAAGTATTTCTTATACCAGATCCACTGCCTATGTTAAATATCAGCAGAACGAGGAATATACATTGCCTATATATCCCACAACTTTGAGCAATCATCACATGTTTAAACATGGAGTTTAAGCCACATAGGAAAGAACTTCATCTTGATATATAGCATAGAAATTAAACCTATATACAAGTGCAGAGATGTATTAAGAAATTATCCATCACAGTGGTCATGGGTCTCTGAATCATAAAGTTAACAACACAAGTATGAAAAGTGAGATTTTTTAGGCTATATATTTATTAGAAGCAGTATTAATGTATGAATCCACCTTGGAAGAAAATAAGTGTCCTTGGGATGTTAGATTCTATCAGCCAAATTGAATGTCTGCATCAATGGCTCTCCCTAAAAGTCATAATTAGGTCATTAAAATATATTTAGAAAAATAGCCTGTAAAATAAAGTTAAAAAATACTCACCTTCATTTTATTTCATAGGTCACTGTTATACCATCTAATAAGATAATTAAAAACATGCAAGCAGCTGGTACTGAGGCTAAACAGATTAATGTAATAGTCTGTAGTCATATGTGCTGGCAAGGGGTTCACCTCTTTGGCGAGGAGAAGGTCAGCTGCCCTTGGGAAAGCAAGAGAAAGACAGTATTTCTACTTTCCAGTGGCACTGCATTGCAGATACTGAAACTACAGACCCACACCTATTTTTCTTTTCCTTTTGGCAAAGTCCAGCTAATCTGCACATCCAGAAAAGGCTTCAACCGTAGCAATAAAATAATACAGCAGAGTAGAGCTCAAATATTTTCCCCAGCTTTAGGTTTTAAAGATGAGAGTTACTAAATGTGCAAATACTTTTTCAAATTTTTCTAATAGTGAACTTCAAATTTTGATAACACGGTTCTAGGAAAGAATTTCCATAGTATCTTCTTAAAAAAGCATCTTCTCAAGTATACACATACTTCCATCAGAGCCTCAAGACCAACCAGAAAATTCTCTGGTTGACCTGACACGATGCATTCAAACTCGCAGAATATTTAGAAATATATGTGCCAGTCACATGTGATTTCCATTTACATTATTTAAAAGCTTTATGACCTAGAGGGTAATGCTCACTCACTATCTGAACATAAGCAGCATTAAATCTGTGCTGTGACCAACACAAGAAAGATCTACAAACTCTAACATGATGGGACCATATTAAAAACAAAACAAAAAAACCCACATACCATACAAATAGTTATGTGGCACTATAAATATATCAAAGGGTAACAAGCAGGCATCCTTTATTAATACACACACACACACACAGAGTCTTATACGAACAGTAGAACATAGTATAACCTTGTATTTTAAAATGAAGTGTTGAGATCAAGTAACAACCCCCTTCTGCCACTCCCATGTGTTTTTGTTGTTGTTGTTTGTTTTTGTGGTAAAAAGACCATGTTCTTAAGAGCACTTTCCAATTGCTAAAATTTGAGATTTTGCTATTGCAAAACACGCTCACATTTAAATATTTTTATACATTTGGAGTTGCCTCTTCCCCCAAACAAATTGTAAAGATACTGCTACTGAAAAAAACATAAAGCAGTTTTTGCTTCAGTGAAAATTGCCCATTCAATTTTGCATCTGGTAGCCTTCTGCAAGCATGACATCTACAATGATCCAATGACGGCTTTGCCTCTTTTAGAGTAAAAACCACTAGCCAATCTCTTTAATAAAGTAGACTGAAACACAGTGGATAAACAAGACTATCATCAGTTTTATCAAATCAGTAATTTACTGAAACAATATTCACTGAGAATATCCTAAAATAAATAAAAATCCATAATGAGTCCTTAAAGAAATAACATATATTTACCATCGTTACTTTTCAAGGTAGTTTAAGATTCCCCTTTTAGTCTTTCATAAGGTATCAGCTGCTCATTTTTACATAACATGCAGCTCAGAGCTGTAACTATCAACACACTATTCAACCCAACCAGCAAATTTACAGCCAGTCTCATTATATGATGGCAATTACTTGCCACTGAGCAGAAAATATTCATTTCACACCTTAAACACTGTAAATACTACTTAATAACGGTGCTGGCTTGGCACTATTAAAAGCCAGAGGTTTCTTTTATATATACATATATATACATACATATGCACACACACAAACATATATACCGTACTATCTTGCTTTATCATCTTGCCTCTAATTATAACAATAATACTCTGGCAGTGGTATATGGGACTTCTTCTAAAATATTAATTAACTTCAGTTTTCTAAGTTGAGCCGTAATCCTCTCTGACAGATTATTTTTCAGTGGAATTCATAGTCAATGTCATATTTATTATACGCACTTTGGACTAAGGAATATGGAGATATAAAGGCCAACTTTATTCTCCACTTACTTGTGGAGCACTAAGGATGGTTTGGCACACTGGAATAAGCTTAGGACACTGTAAAGACTGCTCTAATTAGTTTGTAGTAACAAAGGGTAATATTCCAGAAGTGTTGACAAAACATAAGCATAAGACATTTGTCATACATGCCTAAGTCTTTTGAGTCCTGAGACTGATGGGTCAGTGCTAAGCACTGAATTTTCCAGCACTGCAATCATTTCCCATTAGATATTTTACCAAAACAATGCAAAGGAGATGCAGCACAATCTAGAGTCTGGTTGTCTTATACCTGATCAGTCCACACAATTCTACAGTGATACTGTCTCAGGCTGTGCAGCCTCCATCAACGAACCACAGACTGCCTAGACTGAAGGCCAAGGATTCACTGTGGTGCAGTCTGACTGAAGTAAATGGTGCCATCCTTTGTCCTCCCACTTACTCCTACGCATATGTTCTAGTTGCTTGCCTCACTCTGGCACTGATCCTCATCCAAACATTTGGCAGGCTGACACCATGATCCAAATCAGCACAAACCTTGCCCTAGCTGTGCTAGTTCAGTCCTTTGGGACCAGCTCACCAACTCGAGTGCATGAGTGAAGAAGGGGTAGGATGACAGCGTTAGTACCCTGACCCCACAGCTTACTCTCATAGAACCAGACCTGAAGCTGGCTTCTTCAAATTTTACTTTGGCAGGTACAACAGCTGAAGCTCTTGAGTTAACCTTTAGATATGTCCTGGAATTAGTGACAGAGAAGAACTCTCAACTCCTTCCTTTTGCTAATCTGGCTAAATTTTGTTCTGCCTATTTTTGAGAGGCTGCGTCATGGACTGCTGTGGGTTAACTCTGGTAGGCAGCTGAGTGCCACACAGCCTCACACTCACTCCACCCCAGAGGGATGGGGGAAAGAATCGGAAAGGTAAAAGTGAGAAAACACTTGGGTTGAAATAAAGGCAGTTTAATAAGTAAAGCAAAAGCTGTGCCTGCAAGGAAGGCAAAATACAGAATTCATTCCCTACTTCCCATCGGCAGGCAGATGTTCAGCCATTTCCAGGGAAGTAGGGCTTAATCGCATGTAACAGTTACTTGGGAAGATAAACGCTGTAACTCTGAATGTCCCTGCCTCCTCCTCCTTTCCCCCATCTTTTATTGCTGAGGGTGATGCCATATGGTATGGGACATCACTTGGGTCAGCCTGGGTCAGCTGTGCTGGCTGTGTCCCCTCACAGCTTCTTGGGCACCTCCAGCCTCCTTGCTGGCAGGGCAGTGTGAGAAGCAGAAAAGTCCTTGGCTCTGTGTAAGCACTGCTCAGCAACAACTAAAACATTAGTGTGTTATCAACACTGTTTTCATCACAAATCCACAACACACAGCACTGTTTGAGCCACGAAGAAAATTCTCTCTCTCTCAGCCAAAACCAGCACATGGTCTCTGTATATAGGCTTCTCACCTGAAAAGCATGAAAATTATTCCGGGTGGTATTTTTGAGCCCTTTTTAAAAATTGTATATTGCAGGAGTTAGAAAATGCAAATGTGACAGAGAATTGAGCCAGGAACTTGAAATGGATCTGCTAATGTATTATTCTTAAAGTGAACATTCTAACTACCCTCAAAGGGTTTTGTATCACCCAAACTAGGTTTCATCAGAACTTAAATTAGAACAAAACATTTACTGGAACACAGCAAATTCAAAGGATTTGGCTGCCCTGGCCAACTGCATCCCTGCATTACTTTTCTTTTCCAATCTTGCTCTCAGACCAGAAGCTTTCTCTGGGTGTCTGAACTGCAACAAACTCTTTGTTGCTCCCTCTAGGTCCTTATGAAAAATCTTGGGTGGTTTTACTCTGCTGGGCAGCTGAACTCCACCACAACTGCTCTCTCACTCCTCCCACCTCAAAGTAAAAAGGGGAGAAAATATGATAGAAAGGGCTGAAGGGTTGAAATATGGACAGGGAGATCACTCAAAAGTCACCATCATGGGCAAAACAGACTCATCATAGGGAGATCAGTATAAGTTATTGCCTATCACTAGCAGACTAGAGCAGTGAGAAACTAAAAAAGAACTAAAAACACCTTCCCCCCATCCACCCTCTTCTGTGTTTTCCCCCTGAGCAGCACAGGGGAACGGGGTATGTGAGCTGCAGTCAGTCCCTGAGGCTTCATCTCCGCTGCTCGTTCATGGTCACTCCGTCCCTGCTCCACGTCAGGTCCCTCCCACGGGATGCTGTCCTTCCTGAACTGATCCTGTGTGGGCTTCCCACAGGCAGCAGCTCTTCAAGAACTGCTCCCACATGGCTCCATACCACAGGGTCCATCCCCCAGGAGCAAACTGCTCCAGCATGGGTCTCCCATGGGTGGGCGGCAGCTCCCCCCAGGCCCCCTGCTCCTGCGTGGGCTCCTCTCCACGGGCTGCAGCTCCGGCCCGGGGCCTGCTCCTGCGGGGGCTTCCCCCAGGCTGCAGCCTCCTCCAGGCCACATCCACCTGCTCCACCGGGGGCTCCTCCATGGGCTGCAGCGTGGAGATCTGCTCCATGTGGGACCCATGGGCTGCAGGGGGACAGCCTGCTCCACCAGGGGCCTCTCCACAGGCCATAGGGGAACTGCTGCTGCATGCCTGGAGCACCTCCTACCCTCCTGCTGCACTGACCTTGGGGGCTGCAGGGCTGGTTCTCACTCCTCTCTCCCAGCTGCTGTGGTGCAGCAGTTTTTCCCTTTCCATTATCTGCTCTCCCAGAGGCACAACAAGTGATGCTCTTGGGCTCTGCTCTGGCCAGAGGCAGGTCCCTTTTGGAGCCTGCTGAAACTGTCTCTTATGTAACATGGGGCAGCTTCTTCTCACCCCTGCAGTCTCTCTCCCTGCTGCTAAACCATTGCCACGTATACCCAATATACTTCCTTAAGACCGAGCTGCTTGCTCTCTGCTTTCCTCAGCAATCTCTCAAGCCTCCAGTCTGCAACAGGTTCTCCACTTGTGTCCCTCCCAGTCACCCACCACCTGAAGGCTCCTCACGGAGCTCATTGGCTCAAGAGCAGGAGATATTCCCCCCCTAATCACAACCAGGACAAGGCAAACAGGCAGGTTCCTCCTGCCTGCCTGGCCACAGTACTTCGAAGTACAGACTACAGCAGAGTACAAAGAAAGAACGAAATAGATGCCATTCATCATAGTTTACTAAATGAATCCAAAATAATCTGATGGTAGGCTTGTTTTATTTTACCATACTTAAGCATCAAAATCAGATGAAGCAATTCTAGTTAGCACAAATCTTACTATTAATTTACCAGTCACAGGGACACAGATTCAGCATTTTCAGCAGAGGCAGTATTTTGCTGTCTGAAAGATGAAACTACGGATCTGATGATTACCCTTCTGTGCTTTAAAGTACAAGACATCCTCTGGTATTTACCCACGCAAAACTTCAGTTTAATGACAGTGCTGCAAAAAGTTCCACAGCACCATATTTCTTTTACTGGTATTTGCTAACAAGGGAATTGAAATATTAACTTACTGTCCAAAACCCTTAAAATTTAACAAATCCTGGTTTTGTTTGTTTTAATTGCAATAATGAACAAATAGAGTTCCATGTGGTCCATAGAACCAGTTATTTTGGAGAAAATCAGAAAGGCAACCCTGACTAGTTAAATATGTCAACATTTAGCTTAACTTCTATTATTTCAGGTAAAAATTCTACTTTACTACATATTTAAGCAAAAAAAAAAAAAAGGCTTACAGACAGCCAAAACTTTCATTAGTTAAGTGTTCTGAACAGCTTTCTGAAAAAAAAAAAAATCTAGAAAACAAGTTTTCCAGGTCATTACTTAATTTAACCCTTCATCTTCAGTCTATTGACTGTTGCAATATAGAGCACATAATAGCCTTGCAATAGACAGACCTGTTCTTTTGTTTTAAATAGACTGTATTTATTACATTCAAACTTTTTAAAATTGGAAAATAAATACCAAAACTTACGAACCTATAAGAAATAAATGTTCCAGCAGAATCTGAAGTGTGGTGTGTGCTTCCATTTTCATTTGATCCACCTAATACAAAACAAAAAGAAGATGCCTTTGTTATAAGACAAATCATGGTAATAAATAATACAGCATCAGTAAGTATTGCACCTGATTTTACTGCACATGTTAATTTTAGTTTATGATAAAACTTACTTAGCAAATTCTCAATTCTGCATCTTTATATTCATACAGCTGGCCAGGTGGCTGGAAACAACTAGCCACCATGTTCAATTTGGAGCCTGAATATCCTGGAAATCTAAGATTTTATATTACTAGAAATTTTCATTGTGTCCCATGTGCCAGGAAAACTTGTCCTCCCAAGAACACGTCCCCAGTGATATCTTAGATATTTTTTTTATTTTAATGACAGGGTTGTGTGAAAGGTGGTTAGTTTTATTTATTTTTATTTTTAATTGAAAAAACAAACAAACAAACAACAAAACAGCTCAGATTAATTGAGTCTACATTTGTAATTAGTAATTCCAGACTGACAAATTCAGAACCATAACACCTGATATTTTAAAAGTATGAAATGTATGAAATGCCATTCTTCACTCCACTCCTCACTCATTTAGAATGAACAACTGTTGGCAAAAAACTTCTCTTACTATTATTATAGTGAACACTTCCACATTGAGAAAAGAAGTTAATCTTTTATGAGATGAGGTCCAGAAGAGGAACAGAGAAGAGAATGAGAAATGGAAACCTATGGAACCGAAAAGAATATTCATGTTTATTTCTACAACTTTGGCTGCATTTGCATGCTCTGTTTTCCTGACTGCAGTTCTGGAGGTTTTAAAATTGAGAGTGGAAAGTCAAACTGAAAAGGAAAATTAATTCACAATGCTAAGTTCGTATCCTGAAAAAGGTCTTTTGGAACTCTTTTAAAGGACAGCAACCTTTGTGAAGCATGGCATTTTTAATCTTTCTAATAAACTATTTGTCCTGCCTAAAGGGTCTACTGGGCTCTGTGAAGAAAACCAGAATTTTGGTGAAAAAAAGCTTCTTTTTCATCAGGATCCAACAATGAACATTTGGTGGGATCTGCTACATCCACTAAGATTAAAATGACACCCCAGGAGTCAGCTGTCCCTCACAAACTACTCTGCTTGTACTATTCTTTGTTCTGAAGCACTCTCCCAGAAGAAAACAACAATTTCCTTTCTTTAAACAACCACTGCAATTCTTCATCATTCTTAATTGTACGCCCACTGTTAACAAATCTCATATTCAGACAAGTTATTACTTTTTGAGAGCCACTTTGGCTGCTCCATCTTAGCTGCAGCTATCAAAGCTGGATAGGAGCAGGTACATCAAGCTCTCATAGAGAGGATTTAGTTGAGTGTTTTTTTTTTTTTGTTGCTATTGTTGTTTTTTGTTTGTTGTTTTCCTGCTCTATCCCTTTTAAGACAAATATATCTGTTAATAATATCCTGAATGAAGATTTAGATGCTTGTTATTTAAAGTGATAAAAATGACAATGCAAAGTGAGAAGTATTCATTTGACTTAAAAGAGGATTCCTTAGATTTCACCTACTGTTATCTGAAAGTCTTTCTAGCAAATCCTGGTAAGCTTTCATAGTCAACAATTTACAAGAACAAATGGGACAGGTGCTTCACTAACTAATGACAATAAGCTGTGGGAATCCATGCCCTGGATCACCTCTCCACAGGCAATTTCAGTTAGCCTTGCTTTTGAAAGGTACGGTGAACTCCCAGTGGAAAACAGAGATTACTTGTATAGTCAGTGATAACGATGCAAGTTTCTGATAAAATTAGGTTGCATACCAAAGGGTTATGAATGCAAGATTCATGATGTTGGTAACTGAACTTGTGGTCTACTTCATATTAATCTTTAGATCCTGAGACTCAAAAATGGGAAGAAGGACTCTGCTGAAGAAAGAGAGGATGCTACCTTAACCCTGCCCTGCACCTCCTGAGAATGATTCCAAACTTCAAATGCAATAGCTGGTGGAAAAAAAAAAAAAAAAAAGTAAATCTCATCATACTTGCGGAGGCAAGAGAGGGGAAACAACCAGTACCATAACAAGCATTGCTAACAAAGTAAGTAAGTACCCAGCTTTCAGCACTAGAGGCACTAGAGGAGTCATTGGTTTTAATACAATAGTAAAACAAGGCAGTCCCCCTTCAAAGGGACTGAAAGTCATCTGAATACCTTGCTGCTGTACTAACTGAGAAAGTCCCTGTCCTGGGAATGATCAATGTTTCTCCTGAAATAATTATTTTGCTGTGTTTTATTTAAGTCTTATATTGTGCATGGAGACTGAGGGCTAAAGGGAGCTGGGACTCCGGTGGTTGGGAGCTGGTACTTCTGGACACAGCCGGAATTTGTTTCCGGAGAATCTGCATCACTTGGAATTGATGCTTTTACTAAACAGTCAAAAAAGAACATTTTAAATGCCAGCTTCTTTGGATTTCAGAGATACAAGGAGAAGGATTTGTATAAATTGTACACTTATTAGGGTACTAGATTCACACAGAATGCACAGACTTGTCACCTGCAGCAACTTTTTTTGTAAGAACATGTTTGAGACTATAGACAGAGCATAAAATAGATGAACCCAGAAAAAAGAGGAAGCCAAATACATTTTCTGAATATTATCTGAAAACCACATGTAGAAACTGTAACAAGGAGAAACCAAATTTAAATATACACACTGTTTTTATATTTTTATTTTTAAAAAGATTACTATGCTTGTAGTATAACCTCATCTCAAACAAAAGCTTTGTTAAGGTGCAAGGCACAGCCCCCAGTTAAAGCAATAAGAAGAAACTGGATAGCACTGCAGAGCCCTTCATTTCAAGAGAAAGAAGATGCTCTGGGTACCTACCAGGCACAATGAGCACCTTGAGCATGTGCTCAACAAGAGTGAAAAAGCATGTGAAGAACCATGGAGAGATCAGAGATTGCTCAATCATCTCCTTCGTTACCTCTCTGAAAACAGCTATCTCGTGCAAGATGCAAAAATTCAGCACACGACTCTTTACGGAAAAGAGCTGGGAAACATATCACAAACAGTGGCGGGTCTACTAAGACAAGAAGCTTGAGTGAAATTCCCTTCATCTATGGCTATATTCCTAACTTTTGTAAATAACTCTAAATCCTTGTCTTTTGAATATATGTTTTGATACTGAGAAAATTTTCATATCTATCCATATGTATGTATGTACACATGTGTATACACATGCACGCATGACTGCTTGTGGGTACACAACACATATGCATCTATTTATATAGTGATAAACTATTTACCAATCTTGTGTCAACTGTGGAAGGGTTTTATAGCTGTCAGTTTCAGAATTGGTGGTAAAAGCGTTCCTACTTAGGAAATCAAACTGTGCATTCCTCTGCTCACAAGTATCAGAATAGATATAGATCTCTTTGCTGACAAGTTTGCACTCTGCTTAATATTTTCTTTGTATTCTTATCAAAGTTTAAAATCTTGTTTAAAAACAAAATTTATTTAACCATTGTGAAAATTCAAGTTCAGGCTGATATAAAACACCCAATAATTAATGCAGTGTTTTATGATTAAAGACAAGGAAAATTTTAGCACAAATACATGCTTGCAGTCTAAGGTTGTCAGTTCTTACAACATGACTTCCAAATTTCATGCTATATTCATTTTCAGCATATTTAAAGCTTAATAATTTAATGATTTATCCAATTTTAATTTATACTTTCAAAACCACTTTGAACAATCTGAGGTGCCACTGGAGATCATAACAGTGGTCCTGGTTAAGTCAAATAATAATTATAGCGCTTTCACTTTAAAGATGAGATTATTTTTAATTATTGAGTGAAGTACTTGAGGTACCATACTTATATAATTACGCTACTCATTAAATGGTTATTGAAAGCTGAAATGTAATTTTAATGACAGCTACCTATTTTTCTTTGCACACTTTATAGATGACAGATCAGTCAGGAATTCTAGTTTGCTCAAAAATCCTTGCAGCTGCACTGGTTCTTTCAGGTGTAAAACAATTAAGCCATGCTTATTTTAAAACTTTAAAGATTTTTTTTCGTTAGATGATGTTTGTATAATATGTAGAAACTAGTAAAAACAGAACAATAATGTATGGATATTTTTCTTCTTCACAATAGCATCAAAATTCTAGTCCTAATCTATATACAGTTCAAACAATATCCCTGAAAAACTAGTGACAATACAAATATGGAAGAATGATTTTAGTCAAAATGCATTCCTCACATAATGCAAACAAAAAAAAAAATTGCTTAACAGATTGCAGACCTTTATTGTGAATATAAAGGGGTAATCAACATACAATAAGCATTTTACTATGCATTAAAACTATATATAATGCCACGAGACTCCTTTGCTTTTTGTAACACCAAGGTTCACAACTCTTCAAACATAAAATTCCTTCATACTATTTACTCCACAGATACATATTCATCAAACTGATCTGCATAAAATTTACTTTAATATGTAAGAATCTCTGACAATTGACACCACGGAGTTTTAGTCTCAGAAATGAGCACCTAAAGACTTACGATCTGTATTTTAATTCTTTATGTGCAATGTTTGAAATTCAACATATCTGTTCATTGTTCCAAAGGCCAGTATCGTGTTCAAATTAAGCTTTCCTTTTTCACAGTGAAAACCAAACAGAAGAGTAAATTTGTTTCATTAACAATATTAAAGCAAAGATTTCTGAGTTCGCTGTATGGGGAAAAGGCAATAAAGTTTTGAAGAGGGAAAAACTGCTTTGTTCCTTCAATCCCCTAGTTGAAATTAATTATAGCAAATGTTTATGAAAACATCTGTTCCATACAGTTATAAATTCTTAATTTTAGCATGGGCGATTCCAGGCTCCTCTATTATTTTGAAAGAGAGCAGCCTGACAATTGAAAGGTTTACAAAGGAACAGACTATTTGCATTTCTACAGCACCAAATATGCAGTTTGGAAAGTCTTCGGGATCTCCGCAGCAAAGAAAAAATAAATAAAATACAAGACGACTAAGATTACTGAAGCTTTCTGATTTGGGTCCACCGACAGACCAGAATGGCAGTGGGAGAAGACAAAATAAAAATAAAAGGAAAACTAATCCCAAAACATAAGGCAAATTAAGATTTGACTACATAAACTAGACCTTTAAAAAGTAAAACACAGCAGAATTATTGATTTCTCTGCTATGTATTTTGATAGATTTCCTAGCAATAAAGGAGCAATGCACAAGGCATTGCTTTATCATGTCAACAGAGGGTGCTGGAGAGTTTAAGATGACTCGGTCGATGCTCCAGCTCTGAAGCTCAATCGTTTGTACAATAAGCCTTACGCTACAAACGATCTTTCGGACTTTTTACATAACACCCCTGCAACTACAGTGTTAAATTCAATTTGCACCAAATAAGCTTTTAAAATGATTAAATGGAGCAAGCTCGAAGCAGTGTACAGAAACTGAAAATAATGCCTTTAGCTAAAGAATTAAGTGCACTGCACTTCTGATATTTATAAAATAATTATTAGGCTGGAAAGTTGAAGAACATTTCACTCTGTGCAAGTTGTTGAAGTTTTCTGAAATAAATATGTCAAAACTTTTTGGTGAGCAGGATTTCAGGTACAAACCTGACTCTATCCCTTGCTTCAAATGCATTTAGCGTTAGATACATATTTTCAATGCACATGTTGCCTGCTACAGATTTCTTTGTAGCATTTCAGTTCCAACTACTGTGCCCTAAAATAACGTATTTTTCCAGGAATTAAACAAAAAATGATAGCAGACTGTGCAGATAATTAACTGTGAGACTTTACCATTAGGTAAAAAGTCTTACACAGGGTGAAATACTTCACTTGTTTATGCTTCAGTATTAATATGAGAAAAATATACGAAGCATTTATGGTGTTTTTTTCCCCTCTACGCTTATGCAAGTTAGGAAAGGAACACAAATGTAGAACACAATAGAGTACCCGCACAAATGCTAATTTTGCAATAGTGAAAGCTGGTGACATTTGAAAGTAAGCAAGCAACGCTGACACAAAGGTGCAAAATCAAAGCCTGTTTTAGCCCTACAGAAAGGCAGCAGAACAGCCGAACAATATGATAGGCAGACACATTGGTTTGCAGTTAGGAACAAAAACTTCTGGAGATAATAAGAGTACCTTGTATTGCATGTTGCTCGAACCCAGTCAAATCCAGTGTCTTTTGGATTGCTGATTTATGACAATCAAGTGGCATCTTCTATGATCTTTGCATAAGAAATCACAATTGCATATGTGTATACGCATATATGAGTAAACTCTTCGTATTCTCCAGGCAAAATCTGTTTGAAATAATTTTATCTATGCACTTCAGTTTAAATTAAGGCACACAAAAATAAGAGGGTTTCCATTTTAAGTGAAACTGATTCCAAGTGTTCACGAATCTTAATACCAACTCTGTCATTAGGTTAGCCCGCACATTCACATACCGCTTTTCCACATGCAAATATATGTGTGAAAAAGTGTAGATGGGAAAACATATATATATAAGTCTAAGTGACTGATTTCAAAATTAGAATGTAGCACTAGTGTTTAAGATATACAGACCCTTGCAGATGAATTTAAAATAAAATTCAATAATATATATATCCAAAACACTTATTTTTTATATTTTATTTCCTGAATAAGCTTCTGTGTTTACTAAAATAGGCTGAACTATACTTTAATTTCAACTGTACTATAATGTACTTTAAAACCAATAAAATACATAGAATAAGGAATTTTACTCTAGTACCACTGAACTAATGCACAGGAATGCTTGAGGAGAATTCTCAGGTGATTACTATGTACTAATACCTTAAATAATTTACATCTGGAGGTGCTTTAATATAATGTGTTTGAGCATGATGGGATGACCAAATTTTTCTGTGGTGATATTAGTGATAAAAACTCTTCAGAAAAAGCAGGTAACATGGAAAAATAGCTTACTTCCCATTCTGTAGAAACCATATAATACTTGCTTATACATGTATAAGAAAATGCAACTTCCACTTAAGTTGGTAAGCATTTAATCCAGTAATGCCCGTTTTGAATTTATTACCAGCAGCAATAAGACTGGTAAAAGAAAAAGAAAAAATCCACATAAGGTAAAAATGTGCTTTTTTTTTTTTTTTTTTTTTTCCCCAGTCTTTGTTTTCTCTAATGCACCTGTGTTTTTTCCAAGTGTGTATTAGGCCTAATTCTGTTCATATGCTCAGTTCTACAGTTTGTATCCGTTACTTAACTTTGCTGACCATTTACATTACATAATTTAAACAACATCCTAGGTCATCATCAAATGTGACTCAGACTCCAGAATAATATATGAACATTTTAATGTAGTCTAGTCAAAGTGGATACTCCATACCTAATAAATAATATAATCCCTAACTTCAATAAATTCTTTAAGAGCATATGCTGGTAAAAAAAAAAAAAAAAAAAAAAAAAGGCAAATCAGCAAATCTAGCAAAACATAGAATTGAGTAATACACATAACTAGAGATGAGTACCACAATTAGACTTTGCACGGAAAGAAAAATCTTAGAAGTAGCCTGGAATCATCGCTAGGAACTTGTATTCCATGATATAGAAATGCCGAGTGACTTATCACTTGCTTCCAGAAGAATTTAGCTAATTTTAACTTATAAACAGCCTAAAAAGGCATTTGAGCTATAAATTGCAATAATCTAAAGATGGCAAGAGGCAATAAACATGAGTTAATGACTCAGCATCCTCCTGAGATAGCACTGGTCATACAGCTTTGCTTAATCTTAGACACGCACAATCAGTGTAAAAAGGTGGTCTCCAGAGACCATTTACACTGAGAATAAGAAAAACATACCACCTCTTTATATGTTTGAAGGCTACTATTGTCCTTTAATTTACTTCAATTACATCCTATTTTTAACCACATTTGTATCTTATAGACAAATGCAATCCTTCTGTTTAGGATAATAAATCATATGTAAGCATGGCTTGATTTTTATATTCAAAAGTGGTAATGCGTATTCCATTGAGTCTAGGAAAAAAATTGAGCCAAAAAAGATTGAGTGGAAGTTTTCTAACACTGCTGTTTTGCCAAGATTAAATGATAGTATAAGACAAACGAGAAGGGATTAAGTGCTCTTTTATTGAAACAGAATTGCCCTTTCAACATGAAGCTAGCTTTTCAGCTGAAAAGAACAGGTTTATCAGGACAAAGGCCAGCCAGCCAGGAAGCGCATGGTAGTGACATGCAGCATCACCTCCTGCAGTGTGTTAGGTGGTCTCATGATAAACGGGACCAGAGGTTAAAAAAGTGCAAGAGCACTTCTCTGTTTGCTTTCTTTGCTCTTTCTTATTAAAGGAAGCTACTATCGCAGGCTGGTGACTGGCAGCGCTACTGATGGATGCCAAAGGATTCTCCCGAAAGCAGAAAGTACTTTCTTGGACATGATTCCAAAGGGTAAATATATTTATAAACTCCATGAAAAAATCATACCGCTTCCATCTGCCCAGAACATACACGCAAAGGGGTATAGCACGAAATCAGAGCACCCACTTGGCTACTGTGCTGCCACACGTGTAACCAGTTACTCGCTCATCTTCGGTAGAATAGCAGGCAGCATTTATGGCTAGGAAACAACCAGAAACAACAAAAGCAGCAGCAGCACTGTTGCTGCAAATGGACACCTGGAAATTCAGGCACACGAGGAACTAAAAGCCAGCGGGGCTGCCTGGCATCCCGTGGAGGGTCTGGCACTGCCCCCCTCAAGAGCCAGCGACTCAGCTGTTGGCTTCGGCTCTGAAGAAGAGAAAACAGATCCGAAATCTGAAATCAGAAACTTGTCACAGAGATGTGAAAAGCTGTGGGCAACGCCCAGACATTTATAAAAGTACATGATATGTGGTGAAGGAAGCCTCATAATGGGAAGTGGCCAGTTCCTGAACCACCCCGAGCCGTGCGGATGCACCTGGGCACCTGCAGCCCCCCCGCCACCCCTAGAAGCTCTGCTGTGGTGCCTTCCAGCTGCAGCCGGCTCCCCCTGCTACCACAGCTCCTTTCTGCACTGCTGAAAGCAGCAGGAGGGCACTGGGATATTTATACCAGTTGCTTTACCCTCCTCGAGCCCCTCACACAACTTCTTCTGTAGGTCCAAGAGGCTATTTTGGATTTATAGCAACACAAACCACAGGATAATCTGTTAAATTAGTTAGACATAGGATCCTGCTCTTATCTACTAAAAAGGCATGTTTTTAATAATGTAACTACTTAACATATTTTAGCAGCGCTAAACACACATAAAAGTAAGGAGATAGCCAATGGTTTATGAAAGTAGGAACATAACACCTCAGAATTATGTATGATTTTTTACTTCCTCTAATTATCTTTGTAATACAATAGAAAGCACAGTTTTTCACTCCTTAGCAAATCTATTATGTGAATGATTTTGAAGAAGCTACTTAGTGTCCAGGTAAAGTTTAAAGTTCTGTGGGTAAAACTTAAAGGAGATACTCCATCAATAACGAAGTCTAGGAGTAGGACAATTGTAGTGCATAGTTGTGTTTTTTTTTCATTTTGTTTTTTAAATGTTTGGATACCTCCACCCTATGACAGCACCAGTACCTGGCACGCTAGCAAGATTGTCTGAAAAAAGCCAACAACCTAAAGGCAAATAACACTGTCACAGTCTCAAGTATTCAACCCTGAAAGGGATGTCCCTGCTGCCAATGGAACAGCCCTTATCCCAATCAAACATATCACACGCCCTGATCACAATCAAACTATACAGAAGGAACCAGCATCAAAAAAGGACACCTGAACCTGAAGTTGCCTAGCTTCGTTCTTCGTTGTGTAAGATGAATCCAGGAAGCTCCTGATCTGAAGCTGTCTAATTTAAGGCTGCTAATTCTTAGACTACATGATGTACCCAGCAGATCCATACCTCAGAGCCATGAAATGGAGCAGAACCCTCCTTTTTTTTTTTTTTTTTTTTAATATAAATTTCACTGGTGGAAAAATGCCACTGAACAGTATAAAAGAAGTACTGTGCTAAAACTTTTAAAGCTGTCAAATCAAAATATGCCAAAGCATAATAAAACCACTAGATTTTAATCAAAATTCTTTTAAATCAAGCCTTAGTTAATTGGAGAGCACCGACTGTGCACTTTGCTGGTGCAAAAGCAGATGCATTTTGTAAATGACAGATCTGGAAAAAATTGAAGAGCAAAAGGTATATATGCATTAGCTGTAAGCTCTAGATGTCTTAGAGATGAAAGTCCACAGCAATATCAGAATATAAAAATATATCTAAGTGACAACCAGAATGACAAAATGTTTCAATTCATTATAGTGTAACACAGTCTGTGGAACAATGGTCCCTCTGTTAAGAGATATCGAGGAAAAACTCCACATAACTTTTCTGCGAAGAAGTATAAAATGCATCACAGGACAGATTTCTGTTCTCTACTCTTACCCTCCCGTGAGGACCATGACTAGTGGAAAGCTCTCGTGGTGCTTCAGGATGAAACTAAGGATGCAAGTACAAAGCATTTGGAAATGTAAGCATTATGAGACTTCAAAAACACGAATTAGACAAGTATGAGTAGATTTTTCTCGCTGACAACAATTATATTGAAGTTTTCTAAAAGGCTGATGATTTAGCTTACATGGTAATAGGATAAATGCTGAGGAGTAGTCAATTTTTCTAGACAGTTGCACCAGCTTCCTAAGACAGAAAATGCACAGTATCTTCTATCCAGAGATAACAGTCTGGGTACAAGAAGAAAATGTCACTGAGCATCAGATCGCATCATTTTTTTTTTTTTTACATTGGATTTTTTTGTAGGAAAATAAGGAAAGGTGTGATTCATGTCTGTACTTCATAATAAATCACAAAAACAATCATTTGGAGAGCAACAGAACAGTCCCGATAGGCAACAAATTCTAAAAATAGCTTCTTTTAAAGATTTCCCATTCCAAATTAGAGATGTGACTATGATTTACGATGCTAGGTAACTCTATGTGATGCTATGGTACCTCTCTGACCAACCAGAGGAGAAAAAAGCTCTGATTCAGAAACTTTGACTCTTCAATAATAAAACTCTACATTCTCAACAAGGTTGTTGCTGTTACCTCCAAGACCGTCCAGATAGCAGAGACCTCAAATGATAGGAAAGTAACAGGTCATTTAGGCATATATACAATGTGATATTAAAAACTTGAAGATTGGGTGCAGGACCTACATACACACAGTGACAGGAGGTGTCTTTCTTGAGCACAGACTTTATCTGAAAAAGTACTATATGCTGTGACTGCGGGTTTTAAGACAGAGCAAGAAAGAATATATACGTCTGAATAAGTTTTCTGTTTCCTCACATTGGAATGACAGTGAATAAAGACGAGGAAAATTACAGCATGTGAATACTAGTGTAATTACTGAATAGTTCCCCACATAATTATGCAAAACAGATCTATCCATAAGTTAATGTAGCCATTTTCTTTTTAAAACAGAATTTTCATGCCATCCGTCAGTCACCCCAAAACACAAACCTTAGATGACTTTCAGTGCACAAAATGTACTCATTTGGTCTGTAATACAAGCAACGCATGTGAGTAGAAATAAAGGTTTAATGAAACAAAATAACATTCTCCACTAGGGAAAACACATTTTGCCCAAAGAAAAACCTAATGTAAATAAGTGGAGACTTGACTATTTGATAAATATAGCCCCAAAGGTTATATGTTTACTGAAAGAATATAAATATTGTACGTGATGTAGATTTTTCTTTATTTGACTAGAAACATTAATTGCTTTCTAAATACAATAATATTCTTTCCTTTCAAGCTGTGAGGTCTCATTTCTTTTACTGCAACACGTAACCAATTACCTAACAAAAATGTTTACATTAATCACAATGACTCTATATTTTAGCTTTTATACCACCAATTTTATTTTTGCTTAGAACTGAACTCCCTCGGGCATTCTTTCATGCCAACTGTTAATTTCTATCAGTGATAAAGTTCCCTTAAGCTTCTTTTAACATCTACTGGACATGACCTCATAAAATTTAATGCCATTCATTAACCCTAAGCACTTAACTTTACACAGTAATGTCAGGCATCTGACTTTTCAGTGCATGAGAAATCCAAGGGGGAACTGTTTGAGAGATACAAATTACCAATCATTTTATTAGTAGAAAGGATGGCAATGAACAATATTAAAGGGTGAATCGAGACTTTACGAAACATAGGGTTCTTACAATGCCTTCTAATCTACAATTATAAAACTTTTGCACAAACGGAAAAGGCTGCAACACGGCAATTTTGACTTGTCAGGGGACTAAAATTCAAAGCTGAGGCTGAATGCCAGGTTTTTAACACCATCTGAAGTGGATATAATTTGCAGTCGTGTTTTCCTTGGGTGTCCAGTAGCCTTCAGGAATGTCAAAGGGGCCCAGCTGCCAGGGCCACCTCACATTTCGAAAAGCAACACAGCAGGAAGACTGGGGTTAAAAAGAAGAAGCAGGTTTTTTTCAAAGTGCTTCTCACTTTCTTCCTACAAGAGCCTTGCCTAGATTTAGTTTCAAATTGGTGGCTGTTCCTCTGATTTTGGTTATGTACCAAGAAAGATTTCCAAGGGACAGCACTGTTTTTATTTTCCCTAAGATGCACAGATGGGTGATGTCTGCTTAACTCATTTAACCATATTTCCCAGTGGCTTCACACATGTTGGATAAAATGTGGAAAATTCTAGAGGTGAATGAAAAATACTTAGTAACAATTTTCTGGCTTCTCTTGGGCCATTCAAGGACATTCCTTGTGGGGAGTGGAAACTGAGTGACAGTCTGTCAAGGTCCTGAGTGCAAAAAGGCCACATTGTTAGGGGAAAAAAAAAGTGCTATATTTATTATTTCTGTTGGCTCAAGAGATATCTAGGCATCCTATGTGAAAAAGGACAGTGCTACACAGCTAGAAACATGGTCCATTGGAGCTCCAGATAGCAATCTGCTTATTCATCTCTGTTACAGAAAATCCCTTCCCTGCTGCCCCCCTTCCCATGGCTGTATGTAGGACTCATTTTTTCTTCATGTCACAGTCTGTTACAGCCTGGGTTAAGCAGTTTAATGCTGTTGGAGCATTTCTATACAAATTATACAAGGTGGCAATAAATTGCTTCATGAGAACCCACGTGAGATTTGATGCTGATGTCTCTAAGTGCTACAATTTTATTTATTTATTTTTAAGCAGCAAAAAGAGCTGGTTTTCCGAACTAAGCAGTAGCTCCTGAATTTACTGATTGGAACTGGAAAATATATTCCCCGCTACTCTATAAATCTAAACAAATGGAAGTCATTTTGCTCAAGCTTTATTTCTGCAGAAAGGTATCTCTAAGCAAAAGGCAGGTATTACAGAACTGAGGTTTTGACACGCGAACAATTGTAATCTCTGGTACCAGCCCTATCTCAAATTTCTCAGAATGACTATTTTAGCTATAAAACATACATAACAAAAATCTAGAGTCAATACATACTTCATGCTATTGAAAATGTTTTTGCATCTTGCATGCCACTGGTCTAAGATTGCTTTAGCATAATTATATCATGATGCAACATCAGTAAGTGTGCATCAGTTGGAAAAGTTTTTATTGCCTAATAGCAGGGAATGGCAATAAAGCAGATGTACACTAGGTCACATGACAATGGCAACCAATTGGTCTGTATTTGGCAAACCAAAGTATTAATGTTTTATAAACACCAAGTATGTTATATACTTTTCTAAGAATACATATGTAAATCTGCACAGCATAAACACTTGTGCTGATCAACATAAAGATACTGCTGTGATAGGTACTTTGAAGTTGTAGATAAGAGCTCAAGCTGCAAGATGCCAACAAAAATGGAAGTTTATAAAGAATCACTGCCAGACTCTTAAATGTAGTAGCACTTGTGGGACTTTCTGTAATATAAATAGTAATTACCTTCAATGCAGAATGTATTTGCAAAAATAAATATACTGGTGCATATACCAAAACTCACAACTCAATTTTCTACTTACAAAACAAACTTCAAAATTTGTGAGTTCTGAGTAAAACCAACTCTCGGCAACCTTTTGCTCCACTCCACCTAATATGTAGCGTGCAAATATGCATACATGTGCATGCATATACGCAGCCACTGCAATATACATACACAAACACTACAGTCCTAGTGTGAGGGCATCTACCCTGCAGACAATTCAATCAATCTCTCAAGTGACACCCACACGTGCCTGCACACACAAAAGCAGATGTGGCATTAAGATTTACAAAGTTATTGAAACTTTTAACAAGTAAAACGCATCTTTACTTAGCTACACCAGAATGAGGAATAAAGGGGTTTACATATGTTCCAATTCTAAACCTATCAATCAAACCCATGTTATTCCTTTGGGAGCTTATTTACATGCATATTTATCAGCCTCACATGCTAATTCCCTGCTGTTTTATGCCTGCGAGGCATGTTTATGAGTCATAATTGTTGATCTCATTTGATGTATTTCACTGAAGTAAGACATTATTCAGTTATGTGGCCTAATGTCAATGAATTACGATGACCTGATCTTCGAAATGCAACTTGCTCTTTAATTTTTATTAGAGCATAACTTATTCAGAAGAAGAAATACACTAAAATGGAAGATAACACGCTTTTGTAGTCACTTTACTTAAACATCTCATTTTTGAAACACTCCTCCCTACCTCTAGGCAAAGTTTAAGAAGTGCAATTTGTAAACACCAAATGAAAAGAATTTTTGCCTGAAATTAGTAGATATTTCTCTGAATGGGATCTTTTAGAGGTGTTTTTATTTTGTTTGAACCAGCCAAAAGACAGGCCTTTGGAGCACTGGTGTATGGTTTGAAAGAGGAAAAAAATAGACCCAATCTGAAGGCCTCAAGTTGTTCTTTGCCTTAACTTCATTAAGATAGCAATGAGATATGGACTGAGGAGCAAGTGGTAAATGAGAACTACTGATAGAACTCAACATGTCCCAGAACTGACTCACCACCTTTTACACAAAACAGTGTCAATTCATAAACAGAAAATCACTTGAGATCACAAAGACCTGAACAGTGGAATAATTAATAAGGTGGACAAACTTTCTTGGGTTGCTTGCCCACCAAGGGCAAACCAGGTGACAAGGCAGACGGGACACATTGGCAGGTGTCTGAACACGGTCGTGATACAATTCTGCTCCCTTCGCAAAGACTCATGCAAGTCCTCCAATGCCTCAACTGATCTTTAAAGGATTAAATTACCTTTAAAAAATCAGATTAATAATATTTCTCAGTAATCATGCCTATTTTTCTAATGCAATTATAGCACGGAGGAATCAAATCAATAAACTAATTGGCTACTTTTTTTTTCCTTTTGCAGTGAAGACTTCCCATTATTATAAGTGTCCAAATTGGGAAACATCAAGTATCAGGGAGTGTTGACACGATTTCTGTGGCTGTAGGATCCATACTGCAAGCGGCCCCGTATGCTAGGCCAACAGATTACCATTGTACACATAATTTACTACATGATATTCAGATGTCACCACTTCCCATCTTAAGATTCAGTACTGTTTTAATGCATTTACTGTCATTTTGTTGTATATAACAAATGTAACTATCAGTTGACAATTGACTTCAGCATCCCCAAAATTATAAGTATTTCACAATTAACAGATTGTCACAGTTAATACAATGTTTAACCCAAATTCAACTTTACATAGTAATTAAAAAAAAAAAGCTTAGGTATGTTCAACAGTTTCAAAGTCACTGCTCTGAGTTACAGCTTTGTCAAAGAACAGAGTAATATGCAAAAACAGAAACCTGTATTTAGACAAGTAATGCAAATGCTGGAATCCAAATGCAGGGTCATTTTTCCATAGAAATCTCAAATTTAAACTGACAGTTATGAGTAAGTGTCTTTGAAACGGCAGAAAACCTGCAAGCATCTTCTTAAATTTGTAATATCTAGAAGACCTTAGTATCAAAAAGATCATATTAATTCTGCAAATGAAAAATCTGCAGCAGATTTTTAATGTGCAGAATTAAATCTGTGGTTTTCATTTAAAGCTGCTTTTACAACAAAATTATCTTTCCTGCAAAAATTAAATGAATGGGAAAAAGCCACAGGCTTTATGTAGTATTTTTCCAAATCAGAAATTTACTTCTGATAGAAGTATGCCACAAAGCATCTTCTTTAAAAAAATTTATTCTCTTTAACAAGCAGTTATTCTAATAGCACAGTTACAAGGGTGTAACTTAAGTTCATGTAAATGTCAAAGCGAAAAACTAGCATGTCTTCATGACGAATAAATATCACAAATATGAATTTATATAATACATTATATTTAATCATGCAGAAAATCCTTAATTTTAATTCCAGAACAGTTAAAACAAAAGTTTTGACTGGTTACAGTCACAAAATCCCAAACAGAGCTAGAATCTTCCATAGTGTAAGCTCCGACTTACATCCCTTCTTTCTTTCAAATTCAAATAAGCAAAAGACTCAAACTAATCTGTAAGTGCATTATTTTTAGAATAGCGACAATTAATGCTACACAATTTTATGGCAATAAAATCTCAGTCTTAATGTAGCTGATAAAGTTGTGGCCACCTAGCTGTTGATAATTCAGAATGGGGCTTTGTATACATTTGCAAACCAGTATTTTGTTTTGTACTTCATCAAAGAGTGAACAAACACTGGGTCACAGAAGTTTGGAGGTGGCCCTGTGGCTCAGTATCCTTCTCTCTTCCATTAAGATAGCATCTGCTCTGGCCACCAGTCATCAAATCAAATTTGATGAGAATTCATCTGAGTGCAAAGTAGAAATGCCCACTAATGGACAGATTTATGTTCTATTGCTCCACCCTTTAAATATTTCAAATGAAAAGTAAACAAAAGCAACAATGCTATCTTCGAATATTATGACTAAGATACACAACTTATACCCCCACCATACTGAAACACAAATATTTTCAAATCTAAAATATACTTTCACGCATATTATATGAGAACTCTGTTCCTTCAATTGCATTTAGCACTGAAACACTACACAGATAATTTTCCTAAGGTTAAATCATTGATTCCATTACAAATCCAATTTCTCAGAAGAAAAGAATTATCACCACCATAAAAGCTTTATCTGGATGAAGTTTGTGCCTTTTAACTTCTAGGAAGATCGTGAATAATAATTTGTAATGGGATATCAAAATTTTAGTAGATAAATTTATCATGCAGGGCTACTGTACTTTTATATTTTGGTTACATGGTCCCATATGCACTGAGGTGACTGAGATTTGTTCAATAATTTGAGAGCAGTCTTCCTATCTCAGATTTTATATACTATTGCTTAGCACTCTAGTATCCAATCAGAAGCATTTAACTGCCAGCTGATTGTGCAGATTTAAGACATTTAAAAGAAGAATATTAGAGCTTTTTTTTTTTTTTTTTTTTTAAAAAAAAAAAAACTGGCCATTATAGTTAACATACATTAACTCTGATTTTTAACCTTCTCACATTCCATGAAATATCATAGAGACAGGTATTCTCTATGGGAGCTGCAGGGGAAACATGGATGTAGCATTGCGCTACCTGATTCACAGTTTCCATTGAGCTGTATGTCTAGCCAGTTAATGACCATAGCACCTATAGTGGCATAATACAACTGTAAAAGCAGGATGCAGTGATTACTTTTACTTTAAAAATTCTCTCAAGAAGTTCCAGTATTTTGCCTTTTCTTAAGACAGGAGCTGGGAATGCTGAGATACACAACAATGACAAACAAAACCAAATCAAATCAACTTTGATAACTACTTCATCAAGCTAGAGCAGCATTCATTCATCTTGTGGAAAAATCACATTTTAATAGTAACACACACACATACAAATTTTATATATCTATATATACTGTGCTATGGTTTACAAAATTTAGGGAATAGTTTAATGTATTAAAAACTTTATTTGATTACCCATAATAATGAAAAGATGACATATCTCCATGCTACGAAATGTTTTCCATTTTACAGTTACCAAAACCACTTCTGGTTGCAATTTTTGAAGACTGACAAGTACATATTTATTATGTACTATGAGATGGTATATAAAACATGAAAAAGTTGTGGGTGTACTCTGACATGTACCAAAGTTACTTTTTTTTTTTTTTTTTTCCTTTTTACCCTGCCTCACAACTGGAAGCAAGAAACAAAGGATCACTAGGTCACTGAGGCAGTGCTCAATCTTGAATGATCTGGGTTCACCTCCCGGCCCTGCTGCAGACTTCTTGTATGAATTAGGCATATCATTTCACCTGCTTCAAATTTCTGTATGCTTCTGTAAGAACATACAGTCCTATTACTATACCTATGGCAGCTACGAGAATTAATTTCTTAACTTCTTTGGTATATGAGACCTTGAATAGAATGATATAAACACAGAGATCCAAAAGAAACATCCAAAGTCCTACTTCCCTTTATAAACAGATCAAGTGACTGAGCACAAAGTGAATCATAAACGTGTGTGATTGTCACAAATAGTAAAAATAAATCTTAATTGCTATATCCTTTTGTGTCACTTGTGCTGCAGTTAAAATGTTATAGTCACATGATTACTGATGAAGTGACCTAAACTTCTGATCTAATGACAAAGCTAAATAGGGATACTTACAAATAGACAACTAAAAGATATTCCATACTCTGACAGAAGTGTTCAATCTTTTTTTTTCATGGAGTGTGTGCGTATAAATATTTAGAAACAAAAGCCAGCACTAGTTCACTTAGGCAAAAAGGTTTAAACATCAGCTCACATAATGCATTTAAGACACCGTGTGTCTTTATCCAATATCATTTAGAGTTGGGTTGGTTTGCTATTTTGTTGACTGGAAAGAAAGACAATTAAAGTAGAAATCCTATGCATGTTTCTCTCCCTGCAACCATTTTAACCCTTACTTTTGTTTAGAGGCAAAGGCATTCTCCAATTATCATGTATACTTAGCCTTTTTTTCATTTACTGCATACCTGATGTGTAAAATGAAGGCCAAAACTTTAAAGATCATATGCACACTGCCTCTGAGCAGACAAAACATGAGACCAAATGTTTGAAATCTGGACATTCCCAAAATTAAGTAATTCCAAGCAACTAATCCCAATTCAGTATCTTGGGTTAAATTATTGCTTCACCTAAACAATAAGGGCACTCAGGCTTGTTGCTTTTACAGTCAATTGGAACCTTGCCATTAATTTTAATAGGATCAGGATCAGGTCCCTGACTTTTTCTACATCAAAGAAAAATCTTTCACAGTCATTTTGTTATAAATAATTAAAGCTGATTAGTAATAATAAGGTACCTTAACTGAAAAGGTAAACAGAGGAGACATTTATTATCAAAGTAAGAAAGGAAAATTAAAATAACCTGCAACACTTTTTGTATGTGCAATTCATCAGGAAATGTTGTAGAAGAACAAAAACAAACGTTGGCTCATTCCAGAGGTTCTTTGTCATCATTAATGTATTCAGGTTTTCACAGCTGAATTGCTGTACTTTGAAAAGATTTTCATGAAAGGAAACTCAAATTCAACGTTTAAACAAAGCTGTCAGGTTACCAAGATTCATATTTGTTTGTATGTCCAGAAAATGTTTTCTCCTTTTTAAAAACCCTCTGGGTTAGAAGTATTATTATTCCTTTGCTCTCAATTTGTAAACAACAGAAAATAAGCTTTTGTTAAACAGCACATATTTATGTATTTGTTATTGTGAAGATGAAACTAGCAGTTAGAAATATCTGTTCCAATGCGGAGGTGAAAATACCTGCTATGGATATTTTACTTCATTACTAGTTCTGTTCCTCAAATTGATACAAATGGCCTCCTTCTGTTTCTGTCTGTCTGCTTGCCTGATCAGTAGAGCTAATTGTCAGAGCTGGGGAGATCTCCTATATCTAAATAGAAGATACGCAGTTTGTAACCTGCTTAATTTGCCTTATGTCCTGGATGGCCCTCAGTATGTTGTTCATTAAGGTATCAGCTGTTTCGTTTGTAGCAGTGGCAACCTAAGCATAGGCCTATTTTTCTTTGTTAAAAGGCCAGACTGTCAATAAATAATACACATCTTAGTTATTTTAAGTGGCAAGAAACTATCTATATCTAGTATGACAGTACTTTATTCCTCTCCCCTTCTACACACCTTAGCTTTGCATGTAAAAAGAGGACAATGACAGGTGTGTGCAAGGTGGCTGAAGAATAAGGTTTATTAGTTAATAGGAAGCCTAAAATTGAAGCTTTGAAATATAGTATGGTGGTATCACTTCAGTGAAAGGAGGTCAAACACTTCACCTTCTGAAATAAGGAATTCCAGATATTTACAAGCGTCCACATCTATGAAAGACAGGAAAGATTCTATTTATGCTGACATTTTTCTGTTATATAGAGTAATCAATTTCTAATACAATCAAATCTGTGGCAGTTAAAATCTTTCAAAATGTTTTAATGTACATTTAATCTCGGGTACAGGGGTCTGTAACATCAGCTAGCTGCATACATTTTACAGACTGCTTTGTAAATTACAGTCTTCTGTACGTAAGGACAGAAGTGAACACACACATTTGATTATTATCCTGTACCAATCATGCTGGCCTCAGCTAGAATTCTGATTTACTAGTCTTTCATTATACATACACAAGGAAAATCAAACTTGAACAGTTCAATTTTTTTAAATTAAGAGAGTCTTCCTTTCCCATATGTAGGAGATATAGCCGTTTAACATAATTTGATCATTGCACAGAACACTTAATATGTGAGGTGTTTACATGTACTAACCTTCATTATATTTTTGTATCAAGTCTGAGTAAAATATTCAAAGAATTGTTTAATTCTCATCACTGGCTTCTGTATAACTTCTAATAACAAGGTAGTTTTCATGTTATATTTTGAGTTCTTATTGAAAAGATTCTTCTGTTTTAACGCTATTTGGGAGGTTAGTATAGTTAAAATGGGAATTTCCACTTGGTATTTTATGCTCCAATAGCCATATCAAATTTATTTATTTATTTTAAAATCTTCCTTCTTCATTCATCTTGCATCATTTGCTTTTATCACACATATAAGCACACGCGTAAGTATACTAGGAATCAAGATGAGAGCCAACTAGTTGAGCTTTAACCTGGATTTGGGAGAAACTAGGTAAGGAGGAGGCTGAGGGGAGACCTCATCGTGGTCTACAGCTTCCTTACAAGGGGGAGTGGAGGGGAAGGAGCCAATCTATTCTCTTTAGTCACCAGTGATAGGACCCATGGGAATGGTGTCAACCTGAGGCAGGGGAGGTTTAGGCTAGACATCAGGAAGAGGTTCTTCACTGAGAGGGTGGTTGCACACTGGAACAAGCCCCCCTGGATCCTCATAAGCCACAGGACTGTGCCAGCTACTCACACACACTGCCACAGCTGATGTCATTTAAAACACTCCCTCAGCTCCTAAATACAAATTTACAGCAAGGCATTTGAACCAAAAGGCTCACATCTCACTACAGTCTTTTACTTATCTGAGGACATGGTGACGCATTACTGTCCAAGCTGAGCAGCCCAGCAGGAGCAGAGCAACCTTGGGCTCGTCTATAAGCCCTCTGGATCAATAGGCCCTAACAAAACTTGAGTTTGAGGCCTTCTACTTTAAAGCTGTTACTTGACTCATATCACTTAGGGCACACAATACGGTCTAGATCTGCCTAATAACAACTCTACAGTATAGTTAAATCCTTGAATACTACAATCTTTAAAGTGCTTTAAAGATTGTTCACTTTAAAGTGAACCAAGTGCTAGATACTTTCAGCTAATTTTTAAATATATTTAAATATGCATAGTTTCGTTGCTATCTGATCACTTAATATTTTTCTAGGACAAAAAACAGAAGAGAAAATGTCCTATGGAAGAAGCTAGTGACAGGCTGAGTTAGCTCGAGACATACTGTGTTGCTCCAATAGCCTTTGTCACTACAACCCTGTTGTTGCTCATTTGAAAGCAAGATAAACAGTAGCTATTATTAATAAATGAATATTAAAATGCTTGTTAAGTTAGCATATGGTGCTTCAAGATGTAGAGAAAAAAACAACACCACAAACCTTTCTTGTTTTTATTCTTGTAATACAAATCAAACCAGAGTAAAGAAAGCTCTTCCCTCTCTAGCATACCTCCACAGTCTATACACTTGTGCCTTTAATGGAAAAGTCAAGCCCAAAATAGCCTAATGTGAATTACACTTAAGATGTGGGGAAATTGTTTGACAGCATATGGGTCCTATTAGGTCCACAAAAGGTGAACAGTGTTATTTCGTTCCCCTTTTGTTTTCTGTGTAACACTGATTTAAGCCAGGTTTCTCAAATTACCACATAAGGTATAGTTCTATATAGTAAGAATTTCTAGAAATCAGTGTCATGAGGTTAGTACCAGAATGGCAAAATTCTCAAATGAGGACCAATGGAAACACACATAAAAAGGTCAAAATGGGAAAATGAATGCTCTTTTACCACTTCATATTTTTTCACGACAGCCTGAGAATCAAGAGGCATGCAATGGTTAAGTAGGATATGGGCAACTGATCTATCTCACCTAGATTCATTTCAGTCAGACACTCCAGTAGTTACCTTTGTCCTTTCAGCTAAATCAGTCAGTGTTCTCACCACTAGCTATATCTTTTAGACAGGAAATATATCCCCCAAATCTCCAAACCCCAAACAATCGAGCCCATTAAATGTTTCCCTTTTTCTTCTATAAAGAACAAAGAATACATTACATTTTTCTGTGTGAAGTATGCTATTAAATAATAGCTTGTACACTAATTAAAGCAAATGTAATTGTGAGAACACACTGACATTGTTAAAGTAAATTACCCAATTCGTTAATAGTTTCATTTCAAGTGACCTTAATTGTATTAATTGTGATATTGAGCAAATTAAATTGAGGAGTATTAAATGCATTGTTCCAGTCTGTCCTTAGAGGATCAACTTTCCCATTACATGAATGAAATGGGAATACTACCTACTACATTCCTCAAAACTTATGTCAGAATGTGGTGAGTCCTATAACCTAGAGTAAAAAATTACTGCAGCTCAGAAACAGCTACCCTAGCTATCTTGTTTCAATGTAATATAAATCTCGAGCATTTGGAAATGAACAAAATACTTGTTAGATGCAGCACACAGTGAGAAAGCAGAAGTGCAAAGTTTCTGAAATTTCTCTTCATGTATTCATTGTTTATAAAGTGCCTGCTGGAGACCAAAAAGATGTGATTCATGTCAGTCTGATAAACAGCCCTATTTAAAAGAGAATCATTCAAAATTATTGTTAGAATAGAATGAACTATATCATGAACATTTTTCGAACAGAAAATGTAGTACAATAAAACCAACTTATAATTAAAAGAAAAAAAGGCATGTATACATACATGAATGTAAATGACAATACAACCAGATCCGAAAGTTATAATTGAAAGTAGAGTTTTCCTAAAAGAACTAAAATCTTACCTTTGAATTACGAGACTGCGGAAGTGTGAATTCCAGTCTCATAATTAGTACTAGTTGTTAAAAAAGAATGTATGAGTGCATATATACAAACAACATTTATTTCTCTATCTTGGAAAAAAAATCAGACAAAGAAAACAATATAAGCCAAATCAACCATCGGAAAAAGAGTGAAATAGTATCTTTTGTGTTTTGTGTTTTATTATTATTATTATTTTTTAATACTTTAAATATTAAAGAAGAAGAAGAAAGATCTTGACTGTTAGTTAGTAACTAACAACCTATTCTGACATTGTAAAACTGCCAACAAGCACATTCTCGTGACTCCTCATAACTAAAGATTCAAAGATCCTCAGCTGCACAAAAATTTGGATTGCTGTGACCACCCAGGTCTTTCTCTGTATGACACTTACCTCATCTGCAGTGCTTTAGTTTTATTTGTTCAGCTAGATAATTGTCTTCTGCCTAGTATTTGCAACATTAAACCTTACAACTGCTCCTACTGAACCATGTCTTATTCCTCTCAGGCCACTTCTCAAAAATCTGAAGAATACTTTGAATTGTATGTTTGCCCTCCATCAGGCTAACAACCCTGTCCTAAATAAAACACGTTTGATCTCTGTAACTTCATTGAGATTGTAATGAAAGCACTGAATACTACTTGACTCAAAAAACATCTTTCCGAAATTCCATCCAATATATCCTTTCAAGCTGACAGCCAACAAATAAAACCTAGTCTACATGGTTTCCCAACCAGCTTAACAACAATCCATGTACTTCCAAGATTTCTGAGAAAGCTGTGGGAGATGATTTTGAAACTCCAACGTGACATTGTATCTCACAATTCTCCATTGAGCTTTAATATCAGCTAAACAGTCCTCCCTGTGCATTAACAAATCTGACCATCTCTATTATTAAATACTTATTTTCAACATACTTATCAGTGACATGTCCATCTCAGTGAAGAATTCTGTAAGTTCACTTCCAAGGCAATCCTTTAAGCATTCATAAAATAATTTGCATGTCCTGATATTCCACAGTATTATACAGAACATCTCCAACTAACGGACCATCTCTCTTGAAAACATCTATGGTACATGATACAGAATGATCGAAGATGGAACAAGATGTATCTTGCATTGTAATTGCTACAGATTTTCACCAAATAGAGTCTGTATGTCACCTGAAACTTGAGTTGAAAAACATTCAGGCTTGAAATATTTTAGTGTAAACAATGAAATTCAGGAACATCTATTCTAAAATGCTTGGGACCTGCCTGTCCCGACAATGAATTTATCCTAACTAAAGCATTAGTGTGTTTGTTCACATAAACCTTTAAAAGACTGGAAACCTTTTCTAAATTTAAGCAATGTCTGCAAGACCTTCTCTGTATTTAGGAAATGGTTGCATTTTCCCAATACTTATAGCATCCTATGGTATTTTTAAGAGGGTTTTCAGATATTTCTTCAATGAGATAAAGGACTCTCACAATTTTCTAGTATGCTGCAGATCTACTGATAGAAAACTGGATAGGTAGAAGGAATAAAGAATATATATATATATATATGTATATATATATACACATATATATTTCAATATGAATTATGTTAATTCTCCACCCAATTTATTGTTTGTTTCAAGAGTTAGATAGTTAATTTGCAAAACACCGATTGTTTCTTTATTCTAAACTTCTAACCAGGCTGGATGGACAGGAATGACTGTATTCTTTGACATCCCAAGACCTAACACTGCCTAAACATATCCTTTACATAAAATTAAATATTAAAAATTCAAAGACTTATTTTGGATATATAAAGTTTCAAATTAAAATGCAGTATGTGTCTCTCAGAAAAAAAATACGAAGATGAAATGGATGCTTTATATAAAATATTTACATAGATAGCACATAAAAAATGTACCATAGTTGGTAACCTTTATGACTTGGGGAACCATGTATTTACATATCTTTATCTTCGCATGTGCGTATGTGGTGTTGTGTATATATTTTTAACAGTTGACAGCTGTTTTAGAGCATACAGAGATGCCAAGCTGAATGAGGGTCTTGATTACTTCAAGATTAGCTATCTAAAGTTTCTATTCATTTTAAGTGTTGTTAGTGCGAAGAGTCATTAGTCACTTCCTTGTCTCATAGAACATCAGCATACATTTACATTGTTAATGAACATTTGGGGTAAATGAATTAATGGCACTTTTAAACATCAATTCAATACTAATAACTTTGTATGTCAGAAATGTTAAGGTTGGGATAAAAATGAGAAACCTTTTCAGTCAAGGTAACTAATCGCTTCTGGGCACAATAAAGGGTAAAATTAATTTACTGTGCTTTTTAACAGGGTAAAAATCTTGATTTTCCTTGAAGTAGAGTGGAGAGAATTACCAATATTTTTTAGGGAAAAAAAATTAGAAAAAGCTTATCTTTCTTGATTGGTGTAGACTAGAAGCAAGCTATATTTCCTCTGGAAAATGGTTATTTCCAGTTTCTAAAAATACATACAAAAATCCTTCCAGTTTATCAAACTAAAATCACTCCGTATCATTAAGATGTCAAATATAATAGAGGAGTAACACTGACCTGGAATCACTATTTCATCTACTCATCAGGTTTTTAAACACTTCCTCCTAGATGTTCATGCTCATTTTTTACTACCAAAAAAGCTTTGTAAAGGAATGAGGAAAAAAATGAAGAAAATTAACTCAAAGGAACTATGAAGCTTTACTAATGGATTTTGAAGTAAAATATCAGCTTCCTATAAACTGAAGTAATAAACCTGGCTAAGCAAAACTTGATGTAGCTTTATTAGTAAGCAATGGTAAACATAAGATTTATAGACAGATACACCCACACAGAATGGTTGATATGGGTGAGGGACTTAAGAAATGTGACAAAGTTGTTTCAACTCTGTAATTTAAAATAAATTTTTTATTTTGCCCTCCTGGTACATGTGTTCAATGACTGGAAAATTACAGGTAGTTAAGGTGCCATTGTGTATAACTGAGTACTTGAGGAATGTTTTCATGACAAGGATCTCAGCTTCTTGTTAAGCTTATCGCTTTCTTCGAACCAACTATACTGTCACTACTAGCAAATAAGTAGAGAAGACAAGCAACACAGACATGCATTGCATTATGCAAGCAGCTTGCTCTCACTGTTCATTAGAGTCTTCCAAATACTGCATTTAATTAATTTACTTAGGGTTATAAAGTAATTTCTACCTTTAGAGCCCATTCATACAGCTGACTTCGAATTCCAGTAATTATTTCAATGAGAATATTTTCATATTTTCTTATTTGAAGAAAGTGAGTCAAACAAGATTTGGATTTTTTCACCTTTTTATATTTATATAATCTTTAAAATAATACTTTGAGCTCTATCATGGTATTAAAGAAAAAAAATAAAATAAAAAAACTCTAAAAGCAAAGCAATGTAAAAGAGCCCGTGCTTCAGAAAGTAACATAGCCATGCTGCATTTCAATATTCTTATGCTGAAGTCAGTGTTTGGTTTATGATTAAAAAAGGATGACAGCGCATTAAACATTTGGCTAATGTTTCTGTCTGTAATTGAAAGTTGACTTTTTGTGGTTTTCATTAGTGTCAGAGTGCTCTACACACACTCTGTGAAATGTTCTTTAAGTTGCCCTGTTCAACTTCCTTGAGAGAATTAAACAAATTATGACAGGTACAGTTACCATGACACACTTATGTAAGGTTTCTATGTATAAAGTTTTAAAAAAATTACAAAACTCACCTTCCTCTGGTTTGTTCAAATAACTCTGCAAGGGATCAATGCCTATTTCTTGTTCCTCTGTTTGCAAAGGGTGACTAGTTTCAGACACAGAATGATACATACTGGCAAGAGTAGTTTCCACCAAAGGATATTTATCTGAGGAAAAACAGAAAAACAAACACTCAGTGTTTCTTTAGCTATTTTGCAATCACACAAGTCAATATTGAAAATGCTTAAAACCTTTCCTTATTTTTCAGACAAAACATCACCATTAGATGTCGAATAGTGGAATAATGGTATTTCCATTCAAATATTTTATTATTTGAAGTCCAAAACAATTGTTATAGTACCTCCTGACAATCACACTGCAAGTAAAATACATATATGGTTTTGAAGGACTGTGAATTGGGATAGGAACGTCGGAACGTCTTTCCTTCCTTTTCCAGCTTTTAGTCTGATTTTAGTCCCTTTTATTCTGATTCTAGGGAAAGTTAATGCTAGACCTTGGCAACAATGAAAGTTATAAAGCAAAGCTGAGGTACGACCCATCATCACCCTTCTGGACTCACGACACCTCACCCTAGAAAAAAATTCTCTTTTAACCACTTGTATTTCAGAAACTTTGGGTCAAATATGAGACAACAGGCAGAGGGATGCAAACATATGCAAAAAAGAATGAGACAATATTGATCAGTATGATTGGTGATTTCAGTTTTATTGAGATTTACATTAAGTTTCTAGAAGGGTGGTGTTAATGAAGCATTTGAAGAAACTTAATCTCCTGGTTAGTGAATATTTATAAAGAAGTTCCTCCAAAATTAAGGACAAAAGCAGAGAAAGTACATAAATGAAAGCCCAGCAAGTGGGTGATACGGGTTCATCACTAAAGGCTGAATGGAATTCCAATCAATATCACACAAGTGAACAAGAACGATGGTAGAAGTCCATGTGAAGAATGTTTCAAGCTAATATTTGCTGCAATGAATAAGAAAATGCCAATAGAGGTAAAAAGCAGATGGTGTTATGGTCAGAGCAGCAAGACAGAGAAATGACCTTTCCAGTGCATTAACATAGTGCAAGAGTACATTTGTCAAGACTACATTTTGGTCACTGTACAGTAATTTATTAACAGCCTGAAAGAGATGGAGCAATGCAGAACTGTGGCAGCCAAATAGGTTTGATTTGCCCAAGCAAAGTAATTAGCTACCTATGTCTGCCATCTGAGTTTTAAGTATCACTTACTGTAACTGCTTCGTTTACAGTATCTTAACTTTCTAACTCCAAGAAAATTGTATTTCCAAATAAATAGATAGACAAACACAAAGAGGTATGTACCAATCAGGATTGGTATATTATCAATTCAGAAATCACTTCAATTATGCTCTTCCCTTGGTTGTTACAAGGCATTGGCCATGTATGCTTAATACCTTTAGTTTATCACCAATAAATGAAAAGTGACTGTGATTCTTAAGACTTTTCTAGTTTTATATCTTATTCTTCAGCTTTATTGTCCTACTACATTATGTGAAAAATGCAATAAATAAGATACAAAGCTAGCAGGAGCACTGTTAGGCATTACCTTCAAACCAATCCACTGTGTGGGTTTTGTCCCTCATTTGCTGTGGCAGTCGTGTTAGCATGATGCTGAAATGATCATACCACCTCTCCCACTACTGCTTAGCTAGAACAGACCCTCTGAAGCTCTTAGGAACAAGCAGCCAGACACTGAGGGAAGGCAGGACTACCTGCTTTTGCAGTGGTACAAATTTATGTCAAATTATTACAATCAAATAATCATGGCCTCATAGAAACACAAACACAGCATGGCCTCAAATGATTCTTCGTACTAAGTCAAAAAAATAAAATAAATTATGAGCACAAGTACACTTCACGTGTTTATGTGATTTATTAACCATAATCATAGAAAACACATAACTCGGAGAAAAACGTTTACCAACTTGCTAGCCACTTAAACATTTTGACGTTTACCTGCAGTCTTGTGGCTACATATTATAGACAGATGTTTGTAGCTACCTGTTATTTTAAATAAATGAATGAAAAATTGAATTAAAAATGATTTTACTTTTAAAAACATTGTAGAAAGCGGTGTTTACAATTTTCTCCTTGTTGGAATTTTAGTTGCTGCTCCTGTTCTTTTTTGCTGTATCATTGTTACTAGCTTTCTTACTGACCTTTTGACTTTGTCTTTGTAAGACTTACAAGTTTATTTATACTGTCCTAGCAGAGTTTAACTTTTTATTGTTATGATCATTCAGACCGTATCTGAACAAGGCACAACTTGGATAGCCTTTCAAATTGAGAACCAGGCTCAAAACCACATTGTTGGCCTTCGCAGTTTTAGCAGCCACCACTTCATTAAAACACAATGTGCTTTGGACTGTTTTATTTATTTATTTTTTGATTCTCCCCAAACGCCATGCCTTTACAACATATAAGAGCTACAATTTACTTTACAGACTGTTAGAACGGTTTTAGACATCTTAAGATATTTACTTTTGATATTCACACAGTGATTTAATCAGTTATTTGTGTTTGCTTATGGATACATTTGATTAGTTTTCCAAAAAAATATCACTAACTATCAGTCTTGTCACTCCACAGTCCACACAATTTTCTTTGTGGTTTTATACTTAAGTTCTTTTCAGCTCTACTAACAAAGAACAAAGGAAACTATTAAATAATTACGATTACTCTTGGGATCTTACTCCAAGAAAGATTAATTCTTTACAGGTTTGTGGTTGATTTGTAATGGCCTATAACATATTGCTCATATTAAATAAGATGCAAGTTAAAAGCTTTTTCGATAAGAAACAATAAAATTGTTATTAAAATCATCTAAAGTTCAATTATTAGCCTCTAAGACTTGATACTGCCTACCTCAAATCTCGGTCAAACTAGCAGTGATTCTGTTATCTATTCCTACCATTTTTCTCCAAAGACGAAGGCTTAAAAAAAGCAGAGACCAGGCAACCTTCCCAGTGCTGGGAGCTCTACTATTCTTTAATATACATGCAAAAATAATTAGGGCTGCATATGAAACATTTATCTAGTTTAGGGGAATGAAAAGAGACATGAATCCAACCAAGAGGCCAAGGCATGTAAGCTCAGTGTTTGGCAATGCTCCCTAAGAGTGAGAGCAGGGCAGGGCCCAGTGCTGTATGATGTCTCCATTGAGGAGAGCTCCACAGGGCAGCTCCTCCCAGACCAACACCCCCAGTGAATGAACCCAGTGTGGTTGTCAGCACTAGGAGAGGCAGCCTGTCAGTACGTCTGTCACCTGTCAGCCCAGGTTCTCAATGGAGACATCAAAAGTCACATGAAAGATGAGCTTTAAAATTCAGAACTCCATTGGATGTGAAAAGGATGCTGCAGAGATACTGGCTTACACATTGTACTCTCTGCAAATGGCCTCCTTCACAGTCATAGACAATAAAATACCCACCTTACTGGTTTCCACCTTGTAACAACCTCTTTCCGCATACCAGAGATCAAGTACCTGTTCTATTTATTATCTGCTAGCTAGAAATACAAGACAAAAGCAAAAGCCTACATGAGATCTGCTCTATCTTTAGCTGAAGCACCAATGAAGCACCAGTCATCTGGACTGGAGCTGGGCAAAACATGGCAAGGTCATGTATTACGCAAATGTAAATTGACATCACTACAACCAGAAGAGTACAAAAGAGCAGAGTCATCTGTAATACATGTATGTTTATAATAAATGCTCATGTAATAAGCTGATTGTAATGAATGTTCAAATAGAAGTTGAAAAATTCAAAATAAAACCAAACTTTGTGGAGTTCTTTTAGCAGTGAGACTGTTCGCTATCACAAGAGCAAAATACAACGCCACCCTAATATGAAAAAAACATTGTAAATTTAAAATCAGTATTTGATAAACAACATATCACAATCTGAACACAAACACTGTACTTCATTTCAAGCCATTAAGACATTCATTTACCTCTTCACTTGCAACAGATACTGAAATGCATATGGGTAACATGCATTGTTTCTAAAATAGTTACTAAATAATTTCATTTTTATTTTTTTAAAAAACACCTCTAATGTTTCCAATAATCATCAGTGTTTATACGGAACTTTAAAAATGATTTATTCAAACTATGAGCGCAAAACACACCAAATCACACCTATATATTATTTAGCGAAGAACATTCATATTGTTTGGGCAAAATTAGAAAATATAATCAGTCTCACAAAAAGTATTTAGAAGGTGCAACTGAATAGGTAAAACAGAAGTGGGCCATCCTGACCATTTACGATGACCATTTTCTCTGGAAAAGCTGGTGGTGAACTGAAAGGAGAGGAACTGCAGGCTGGACAAGGTCTACCAAGGTAGAACTGCATAAATTCCAACACAAGTCTCCAAACCAGCTTCCTCTGCAACCTGAAACCACTCTTAGGAAAACCAAGAAGGTATATGGCCAGGACTGCAGGATTACTTGAACAAACAAGGTACATTCCTGAAAACTTACCCCACTCTTGTTTTCTGACATCTCTGACATTGCTTCCCCAATTAAGCAAAAAGGTGAAGCTTTTAATGCTTGAAAAAAGGAAGAAGGGAATGTCCTATCTTGGACGAAGAAACCAAGCAATGCTTTTCAATATTGGATATGCTAGGAATGAAAATTTGTGTATATCAATTCCAGCAGCGATACTGGAATACAACATTTCTGAAAATTACTGACATGTAGCAAAGTATTTAAATAATACTTTGTATTCATTCCATTAGACTGTATCATCCACCTTCTCCATGTTATCTTTGGGTCTTTATTTTATGGCATATAGCAAAGTTTACCATTTTAATTACTTAAATTGATGACAAGTAGAGGAAATACTTGTTTTGCTAAGTGATAAATTAGCTGCCCTGTGAAGTCAAATTGATTAAAATGACCTGACTAAAAGCAAGTGTCTGATGTCGTAATGGTCTTATGCATGTTTTGTTAAGTTTGACAGCATCATGTTATGAGGGTTCACAGTTCTGCCCCTCATTTGCAGCTTATGAAGTAATCAAGCATGTTAGCATGCAGAAGTGAGTACTCTCCAGAATGCAAAAAAAAAAAAACATTTTAAAGTAAATATGGAACTAAACATTAGAAGAATAAACATGCATTGTGTATATTTCAAGCAATGAAATACACATGACTTGCAAAACATCTAGAAACAGTTCCAGATGCTAAGATTGCTTTTTTGGCCATATCTTCTAGGTGTTAAATGAATCCTTCTAAATGAGGGGGGAGAGGAAAAAAAAAAAAAAAAAAAAAGTGATCCCTTCTCTGAATAGAAGGCTGAGCAGGAGACAGTGCTGAGCATGAACTCTGAAAAATGAGGACCATTTTATTCAAGTTGGATACTTTAATTAGAAGAACACATACTAACAGACATTTTTGAAACTTCTGTTCCACCCTCTAACATTCAGAGCTTTGTTCTTTGCTTTAGGAGTGACTTAGGCCAAATAAACCAACTAACTCACACCACCGAGCTCTTCTGCTCTCCTTCATTTGAGTCCACTTCTTACAGACCATACAACCCTTTACAACCACTATGTCTATTTTAATACAGAAGATCTAGTGCCTGGGTAAAAAGTAGCTAGGATCAAGCCCAGCAGGGATGCTACTCAGCCACTTCTGTAGGTTGTTACCACTTCCTGCAGAAACATGCTGAAGGAGGAACATTCACTAACTCTGAAGAAAGTGCACAACTTGACAAACTTTGACTAGCATAAAGCAAGTCTGTTTTCTTTTATAAAATGTATCAGATTATGTATCATTAAAATAGAATGATGCAAACATAAAAATGGACTGACATGGAAAAGCAGATTAAAATTAACATCAGCTGGGGTCCAGAACAAAACAAACAAGATCATGTCACTGATGGACAGGTTAACAGCCAGTGAGTCTGATGATCATGAAATGCAATTAATTTTGTCCCATTTAATAACATTTCCTGCATTTTAACTTCTGCCTGTCTAATCTTTAATACAAAAACAGAGTTACATTGGACTTTAAATAAGTTAATTAAGTATTAAAATCAATCATGTGAAAGTCTTAATATTTAATATTGTTAGATTGTATATCAAAGTGGTTTTATTATTTATTTACTCCAAACCTTTCCAGAATACTTCATGTGGCAACAGGGGGTCTGTATCTCACAAGATAAATGCATTTACAATGCCAAATAAATTATATATAAAAGCATTTGTCTTAATACATGTCATTCAATATTAAATATCACCCATTGGTACCACCCTGAAACCCTAATCCATTTTTACCAACCGCACATTTGTATTATTCAAATGTTGCCTATTAAATAGCTGTCTCAAGAGCCACAGTAAAAGAATACATACCTAAGAACAATTATCATAGGAGCTTTAAAGCACTGTCTACAGATTTAACCCTACAACTTTCATGTCTTAACAGTACTTAAACATGCAAAGTATGAATTCAGCAGTGAATTAAAATGTCAGGGAGAAGAAACAGTATAAATAGCCAGGGATCATGACAATGTATTCTCTTGGCAATTCACATGATAGTTAAAAACTTTTTTATGCTGCAAGTTAAAAAACAAAACAGAAAGCAAACACACAAAACTATCCTGAGTTATATTCTCTTACTTTGGAAGACATTAAATCTTCAACATATTCGTTATAAGCAAGGAACAAGTTCACACAGTTCCTAGCTTATGGTTTTCTTGAGGCTATGTGACTTTGCAAAGTACCCTAGTTTCATTAAGAAATGCTTAGAGTAAATAAATTAGAGAGGATTGAAAACCTTATGTACTGTCCACCACCATATTCAATAACCATAGTCCCCTGCCAACTTCATTGTTTCCTAAGCTCTAAACCTATGAATTTGACATCTATTGAAAGGATGGCAACTGAAGTACAGACAGCATCAACCAACATAAATTCCCAATTTTACAGTTATATGCTCAGGTTTGGCAGTATGTATTTAGATTTGATGATTTTCAAATCATCAGATACAATTACTACTACTACTAATGAATGAATAGGAGAAAATATCCAAAACCAGTTTCAATTTTACAGCAAGAACTTCCTAAATAAAACCCCACGCCCTCAACACAAAACTACATGTACTTTTTTATGCAGGTTTACGTGACAGCCCCACAATGAGGTTGTTATGAGAATGTAACTTTGTTCCAACTTTGATTTGAAACAAAAAATACCAAAAACCCACAAAGCCAACAGCTAAACACAGGCCCTAACACTGAACACTCCTCCTACCCCCAGGCATGACCTGTTCAGCAGCAGTTGTGAAAATGTTGTATTACTGTATTTTCAACAATTTAAATAGAGAAAGATTCCTCCTAGAGGTGACAGGGTGGGGGCACAGCAGGGTTTTGTTCCTCTGATGGGAGCAGTACCCTGAGGAGCAGCACAGCAGTATCAGGAGCTCTGGCATGAAGTGGAGCAGCATCTTTGAAAAGAGATGACCACTTGAGGAATTTTCTATGTCAGAATATTTACGGGACTGATGAGTAAACCCCACAGAATGTACAAATAACAGGGCTTCTGATGAGATCTTACAGCTATGGGTGATACAATGATTTATAAAAGAATCCTTGAAGGGTAAAGAGGAGGCAGCAGGCCAATCTTGTAACATAGCAGCAGTCTGTTTACTAACAATGGTAATATAGGGAATAAACAAGAAGAACTGATAATCCTTACACATTATCAAAATTATAACTTAATTGGCATAACAAGTAAGATTTAACGAAATAAATCACATTACTAGAATAGTAATAAAGAAGAGTATTATTTGCTCAGAACGAAAATGTCAGTCAAAAGAGTGAGAGCACTGCCTTGTAAACAGAAGTTATCTGTATTTACTTGGATGTCAAGAAAGTAGAAGAAGGTTGAAAATAGGGATAATAAAAGATGGTGACAGGGAAGACTACAACACTTGTAGAAGACATAGTAGAAAAGGAACCTAATTGGACAATGGCTATTAAGTAGGTTTTGGGAATAAGCTGGTGAAAGAGAATGTTTTTATTTCAATTGTATGTGTTTTGATTTGAAGTAGGAGGTGGAAAAAGCAGATAGGTAGATAACTGGATTAAACTGAACTGGATTCTAAGTGACTCACAGGTAAAAACAAATCAGCTCAGAAAGATGGGAAGTTCTAATAATGTACTCCTAACAGCACAAAGTTCATGATTCTTAGTAAGAAAGGAGGTGGAGAAAAAAATTGGTAGTACAAGGAACAAGATTTCAACAGAGCAAAGTTCAATAAATTCATATTTATTTATTTATTAGGAAAAACAAACAAACAAACAAGGGAAGACAGAAATTCAGGTAAGTTAGCCAACCTTGTAAGAGACCTCTCATATTGTATGTAGTCTATCCCATACAGAAGAATGACAGAAGATGGAATGACAGGAACTTGGCTAAACCCAACGCTTAAGTAGAAAGCACTCTAAGTAAAAAAAAATAAAAATAAAAAAATGAACAGGTCAAATAATCCATGCTGAGTGTATACAAGCACCAAGTCCCATGGTCAAATCAGAATGGCAAAGAACAAATAAGATGCAATTCACAAGGAACACAAAGAACAAGAACTAAACATTCTTTATCATGTAAACATGCACATAGGCACACTTCAGTAGGAAAAAAAAATAAAAAGATTTGATCTGTTATTTAAAGGAAGGGGACAGTTATTAAAGAAGCGTTTGCTAAACAATTCCATTGCAAATTAGATGCTAACACAGCACCACTTAAAATATAAATGGGCTAGCTTAAAAAAAGATTAGAGTAGGTAAATCAGTTCTTTTCAAATCATCAGATACAATTCAGTTTAAGGCAATTTCCTACAGTAGTTTTGACTAAATTGGCATTGTCCTCATGGCGGGAAGTTTCATCCTCCTCCTAAGTGACTGTTGGTACCCCTGTGCCACGTTCCCACTACTATCATAAGTATCTGCATTGAACCAGGTCAGTTAGTTCATCTGGCTTAAAGCTATCCTGCCAGAAGAGTCAGTTTCAACCAAGACCAGTGAAGTCCTTGCACTTATGTAGCATAACCAACCACACAAAAACAAGATGAGAAGCAAACAGTTAGGAATCAATTGGGAGGGAAAGGATATGAACAAGTAGATCATAATTTGAAAGTGAGTCAACAATATCATATTACTTCAGAACAACCAAAATAAATTAATAAAAATGAAATTTAGCTTCATTTAGAGATATATGAAGTAAAACTCCGATCAGCTGATGCTGATAAGGCCAAAACTGCAGCAGTGTACCCGACTTTAGATAGATAGCAAAGATAGGGAAACACCCAGCTGCTACAGGTCAAAGAGCAACAAGACTCATTAGGAGTCTAGAAAATATTATCTATGACATGATTGAGAAAATTGCTGTTTCACTTTACTGAAAGAAAGATGGGAGAGGAGAAGAGGAATAATGCAGTAAGATTTCAAATCTTTACATCATTTAACTATGAAGCTAGTCCCTTCTCTTACAGTAATGCAGAAGTGCTGAAAACCCTATTCATATTAAAATGAATCATACAAAATTGGAAACGCATTATACCAAACAATCCCCTTGTTTATTTTACTTTAGAATGCATTTTATCTACCTGGTTACAAAACAATTTGATATAATTTAAATTAAAGTGTTGTCCTTCCAAAGGTAGTTAAGAGATTAAAGTAGTTTACTGCTGTTTATGGTATGGAAATGACTGCTTTTAAGTATTTAAGAGTTTTACTTTCAGGAACACACAGGCACCATGCTATGCTACACACTTTATGTTTTAGTAATACATATGTAACTCAAAGGGCCAAAGAATGTCAAGACTGAAAGAAATCATCGAAACAGTGAACTGGAAAAAATGGCAGCTTAGCCTGCAGCTTTACCCAAAATGATAGTAACTAGCTTAGACACTAAAAGTGTATTCAACGAAATAAGTTTCTAGAATATCACAGCTTTAAAGTAGTAAGCAATTAATCTAGGAATCAGCCTTTATTCTTTCACTATTTTTAGAAAACAGTTTCCTACAGGGGTTGACAGAATTTTTATAGAAACACCAGCGTGTTCATGCACGTACAGAGGCATTCGCATCAAATATTTCTCTTCTAGTTTTCTCTAGAAATGCAGATGCTAAAACTGCATGGCCTCACACTGAGGTACAAAGAAAGCTGGTCTAAGTCCCACTAGCTAAGGAAAAGACACAATTTCATAGCCACCTTCAAAGGAGCGAAAAGTGCCACAATTTGTTTCATATCTTACAATGAAATTACTACATAATGTGAAGAACCACAGCCCACGTTCACCTGTGCAACCCAGCCTTTTTGATTCAATGCAAGTGGGCACAGCTGCAGAGGAAAACAGGGTGCAAGAGGAGAGCAGGGAGAAGGTGCTGCCATTTACTTCCATTGCAACGCAATTAATGCAAACACAAGGACTGCAAATGCAAGGCTTTCCAATTATAGCCACTGCCAATGGGAACAGGGGCTTAACTTGAGTGTGTCTGAAAGCCACGCTCAAAGTGTCTAAGAGAAGAGCTTCAGAGTAGGATTGCCCCCAGTAAAAACTGCTGAAGTTTGTGAATGCTCTGTCACACCCAATTGCTCAGTCTCAAGACATACTCTACACAAGACACAGTACTCATTTCAATAACCTGCTCATATAATGCCTGCTCAGAGTGCTTCTCTTCAGCTTTGTCACATCAGGAACAACAAAAGCAGAAGCACTCTAGGGACTCAGCATTTTTGTAGAATGCATACCTAGAATGCAGTGGATTTCACGAGCAACCCCTACATAAAACAAAATACTTGAAAAACAGGTAACCCCTAAGACTTGGAAACACAACGTATAGATGAAAGCTGCTAACCTTAGCTGGTAGTTGACTGCATGAAAGCACTCTGTACTAAAGTACTGCTGTGATTAACATTTTACTCTTTTTAATTTTTTTTGGTACGAACATACCACTTTGTTCCATATTACTGCAAGTTTTTCTTCCTTTTTCAGGCAGAGAACTCTGCTGCTGCTGCATTTCTTGTGCTTCCGCTGTTCAGGAACTCTCAGCACTAATTCCTGCCAAGGTTAGTAATATAAATGGCAGAAAATTATTGTGCAACACCCTTCCTTCTTTAAAAATTTGATCTCCTAATACAGTGCTATCCATTACAACTTATTTTCCTGTCCCTTCCCACTCCCATACTCTCCTTTCAAATTGCTGAGCAGCTGGATGACATGTTCTGTGCTTTCCTGTACACACACATCAAACTGTCAAGGGAACATGTGGCAATGCTGAAGTCTTCGGCACAGAGAAGCTATGCAGACAAGGCCACTGCAGCATAACGATGTCTATAATGCACTGTTATTTACAGGCATTTTTTCCCCCTAAAATATTTTCTATGCAGTCTCCGCTTGTTCCCAGAACATGTAAAACACAGGCATAGAAGTCAGCAGGACAAGCAGCATCGTACATCAAACATACCTTGGCGTAAGTGCCTCAAAACCTGAAATACATGCAGGTCTTAAATGGCAAGTAGGAATACAGTACTTCACAAGCCTACAGAAAAACAGAAATCTGGCTCTACAAATAAATATTTAATTCTGCAGAACCTTAGAAATGTACTCTACAATTTACAACAAGAATAAGAATTTGCAATATAAATTACTTCAGAAATAAGGATAGAGTCTAAAGGGGAAAGTATTAATAAAATGGAGTTGCAATGTATTAGTTAAAAGGGCTTTTTGGTTTGGAAGTGATTTTGTTTCACCAGAAATAGCTGTCGGCATCGACTTCTACTCTCTTTACCCTAAGTCCTGGTTTTACTTTGCTTTAGAAGTGGGTCAGCACATGCTACGTAGTAAGAAGCAAAGCCTTACTTCACACAACTTTCTTTGACTACTCATAAGTAGCAGGGCAAGACCTTAGACAAGACCTCAAGTAGCAGCAGGCTAAGGGATTAGTTGCCCTGACAATTGTGCATAACGTTCTGCTCTGGGCAATCAGAGCAGAACACCAGGTAGGATGCTCTAAAGCTTTTCCATTTTTAATAGGTAATACAATAGACGGATGACTTCTATGTTAAGCTTAGTTGAGAGCTCTCTTTAATTCACCAAACACTACAACATGACTGAACGTCCCGGTATTGTCCGGATACCAAGTTACCTGTGTGTTACAAACAAAAAGGAAATGGAATTCCCACAAAACCGTAAACAGATTTGAAGAATTGTACTGGAACAACAGCTGTCATTATGCTTTACCAAAAGCTTGCAACACCTTTGAGGCTAAGCTTTTAAGCCAATTTTAATAAAAAAAATATAACAGATGTAAACAAGATATGGTTAGATGCCTCTTTGATTAAATTTTTCCAATCGTTTTTAGAAAGCCTTCACAGACAGTTTTCCTCTCTGTGTCAGATGAACCACTGTGACTTTTTAAGAATATTTAATGTGCAAACCATGATAACATTAACACTGGCAATTCTCCTGGACAAAACAGACATTTTCACAGAAGCGATGTTTAATAGCAAAAATTTGCTTTCATTTTTTTTTATTTTTTTTTATTTTTTATCCTGCTGCAGACTCTGTATGATCTTATACTTGAACTGGTGATGTGCAGAAACCTAGGATAATGTTGTTTTTGCTATGTTGCGTTTCTGTCAATAGTTCAAACAGAGAAGTGACCAAACAGTAGCCATGCTATGGATCACCTAGAGAACTGAAAAGACTGAAATCAGAATTTTGAACTGGATCCAGAAGTAAATGGAAAGAATCCAAGCATACAGAATACAGGTGTGATCAGTTCTCACTTGTCTTTTTTACTTAATAGCAAGGCTGTGCATCTTGGAGCACCTAAAATTAGTAGTTACTTCAGAAAATTTTGGTCTGTCATGTATTATTCATCTCTCTTTTTCTCCTAAAAGGAAGACGTAAGATGGCAGTAGCAAGTGCTCTTAGCTTCCTAATGGAAAAGGAGTAAAAACTTGACTGAGGGGACAGATCTTCAAAGAGAGGTGACAGACAGAGATTGCCGAGCTGAGACGACTATTCTCTGTCAAATAAATACTGCAATTCCACTTGTTGCCAGGAAGCAACAAGCTTCTTGAAGCTTACAGATTTCACACGAAGGCACCAGATCCTCTGCCTGCTCCTCCAAATACTTGTGCTTGGGAGGTTCTCGTTCTTTGCTGGGTGAGAAAATGGAAATCCTTTTCTGCTTTAGCAGCCACTTGCACTCTATAAGTAAAGCACTGAATGCAACAAAACCAGGTAACTTTATCTGCCATTTTTGGCTTTAAGGTTTTGATAGGGCCTCAGCGGATATGAGAGCCAAAACATAGAAATAATTGAGATGAAATTATTTAGTAAGACAGAAAATCACTCCTTCACTACATTACTCCAACTCAGCTTTCTCCCCCCAAAGAACCCCACAACACTCCTCTGATCCATTCAAATAACTGAACAATATGGTATTTTTTAACAAAGTTTTCTAAAAAAATGTCAGCTAGTATACCTGTATAAAGTTAGCCTTCCAAAAAAATATTTTTTTCTTGCCTCATTTAAATTCAAAATTGCCTCTGTTCATTGTGGCTTTTTCACTGCCCTGATTTCAGAAATGGCAGATAAAAGGAGGCAGTCTCACCTTCCACAGAAATGCACAGTTTGGCTTTTAAAAGGCAAGGAAGAGGATTAATTTACATTCTTTTTCTCCAAGCCAATAGGAACGATCATGAGAGATATGCAGGGGGCGAATAGACATTTTGGTTGGCTGTTTCTTCCACAACTGAAATACAATCTGTTTGCCAAACTCCTTGGTTCATGGACAAAATGTGATTCTGTGTGAAGATACTTTAGACTTTACCCATACACTAATATCCAACTCATTAAACTTATAAACCTATTATTTCCTACAAGTAGTTATTTTCATGGACACATGACATGCTGTCAAATCTCTTATTCTGGTTCATTCTATCAACACTTTTAAAGACATCATGTGAAAGAACTACACTGGTTTTCATTCCCATGTAGTCCTTGTACAAACCGATATGGAAATACTTAAATTTTAATACAGCAATTATTTAATTTAAGACCAGTTTTCCTAATTAAAGGCATGCAGTCTGTCATTTCAGTCCCACAACTTACACTCGTATAACACTTCTGTACAAATTAAAACCAATTTAATCATTTTGATTCTAGTTTATATTTAGACAGTCCATCATGAAAGAGCCCAGAGCCCAGCCTAACCTAGGTCCTCTGTATGCCATATGTATCTGCAATCTATTACATCAATCAAAGCAGCTCACAGTTCAGACGATGTATACATGAATAAATGTACTTTACCTAGAGGTCAAAATAATTTCTGTAAGAGCACAGTATATTTTCTTGTTTTTAGCTACCTCCCACAACCATGAAGTATAAAAATTTAACAAGCTGTAAAATAACAAATTGAACACCATACATCAAGTTTCTTTACTGTCACGCTAGGAATGCTATAATTATAATCAAGAATACACTTCAACTTTTAACTCTGTTTTCACTCTTTACTCTTTCTACACTGTGGCCCATGGTGGCCTATGCCAGTTATATTACAAAATATGAGTATGAGAAGGAAAGGTGAAAAAGTAATCAATTCTGCTACTCTGAGATCACATATGTAGGAACTAAGTTGTTAGTTCGGGCTTTTTAAGGTAGGAAAAAGAAAAAAAAGATGTAGACACCATCTCAGCTTTTGCAACCACATAATACAGTCTGGAGGATCACCATGACAGTGGATAAATTAGAATTTCACTACACCATGAAGTCTGAATTGTTTCTTAACAAGATATGAATCAGTGTAGTTCTGATTTGACAGAATTGTGAGACTTTCAAAGCTGCACTTTCAATACATTAAGCACAATAGCTAGGATTTTTCAAAAATGTTTTAGAAATGCTGAGAAATAAGGTAGGTTGAAATGTATATGTATCACTACATTAGTCTCATGAAGAGAAAGCTGCAACATAAATGAACTGAAAAAGGCAGGAATACTTGTCTGCACAGGGTTGGAAAAAAGAGATTGCTGAACTGTTGGTCTTCCACTTTAGTGCTTATTTCTTTTCCAACTGGACAGAAACTATTCCTTTCCTAAACACTGGACAGTATTAAACATATGAACATAAAAGTTAAAAAAACAACTCTATGATTTATTATTCTTTCTTCAAAATAAATATTGACAGCTCAAATAAAAAGCCAGTGAACACATTATATATATGACTATCCAATTAAGCAACTGTGTAATGTAATTGAGGGAAAAATAGTTTGTGAACTTGTCATGAGAGACTACAGACCGAATTCCAGCTTCTTTAAGACTATCATTGCTTTTATTACGCTAGACAGGCAGCCTAAATGCCTAAATGCTATAATGTAAATGTACAAGGGTCACTGCTCTAGATTCACAAGTTCTCACCTTGAGACTTTGTTCATCTGATTCAACTATGTAATTGTTTTAATTTTGTGTGTTATGTGATAAACAGAAATAAACAACTTTAAGAATTGTAGTATTATGTATATTTCTGGTAAGAATTTGGGAATGTGATGTTACTGTGACTCCCACTAGACAAGGTTGCCCATCCAGCCTTGCCTTGAACACCTCCAGGGATGGGGCATCCACAGCTTCTCTGGACAACCTGTTGCTGTGCCTCAGTAAAGAATTTCTTCCTAATATCTAAGTCTTCCTATCTAAGACTTCCTAATCTAAGTCTACCCTCTTTTAGTTTAAAGCCCTTACTCCTTGTCCTATCCCTATAAGCCCTGATAAAGGATTCCTCCCCAGCTTTCCTGTAGGCCTCTTTTAGGCACTGGAGGGCCACTGTAAGGTCTACCCAGAGCCTTCTCTTCTCCAGGGTGAACAACCCCAAAGTCCCTCAGCCCATCTTTGTAGGAGAGGTGCTCTAAAACTTGTGGCCCTCCTCTGGAGTCCTAGTAAAGGAGAGGTCTGCACGTATACACCTTATCTTCATCTCTGAAAAATAATTAAGACATACCAGATGCTGTATAATGACTTTCTGAAATATACAAATTAAAGTATCTAAAAGGCCGTCACAAAGCACCACTGAGGAACTCTAATTTTACAAGAATGAAATCTATAGCTGTGGTATTCCAAACAACCCTAATCTTAATTTTCCTGAGTGTACACATGTACAATGCAACACAGAATTAAAATTGTAACTCTTCTTAGAAGAGAACAGATTTTCAGTTATAAGTCTAGATGTCAGCCCTTAATGTTATAAAATTATAGAGAATAAGGAGGAAACGGAGCTGATAGTGCATATAAATATGACTGTGTATTAGGCTGCATTTAATTACCAGTTCAAACAACAACCTGATCTAACCTTTGACAAGTAAAATAAATGTTCTGAATAATTTAACCAAAGCAAACATTTGCTGTTAAATGCTGGCTAATTATAGTAAGAGTTGTACAGAGAGAAGGAAAAAACCCAAAAGAGATGGTAATTTATACACTTCTCCTGCAATTGCTACAGCTATTCCTTGAAACCCTTGAACATTTGCCATACAGGATATCTTCTAAGTATCTACTTTGGGAAATACTTAGTCTATGTTTAAAAGGAGAAGCACTGTATTAAAATAACTAGCCTTGATCTATAAGTATCAAAGAAATAGTCCAAATATGGAAAGGAAGGTAACATGAATTTCCAGAATATCTGCCTTTACTACTGTCGCTTTCTGGTATGAAAAGTCGCAGTTTGTAACGCTCCGTATCACACTGCAAGATAAGTAAAAGGCAGAACGAGGATTAGTCTTTTCAGAAGTCACAGTACAAAATCACAAAGTCTCACTGCGGGATAGGAGAGTACAGTTCAGTCATGCCCTATGCAATTTTGAATACAGGAGTAATAGATAATTTTAAATTCTTTCATTACATAAACACTAGATCAACAGTTAAATGGCATAAATAATCCAGACATATTCTTTAAAAATCCCCTCCCCCCCAACAAAACCATGTAATGATGAAGTAAGTCCATCACTATTATTTTTTCCAATATACTATCTGTATGAAATACTGAGGTTTCAAAAAGAAGCTAAAAAAATAAGAAAAATAAAAAAATATATGACAAGGACAAATACTTAAAGTCAGCATGATTCCAACAACAGAACAGCAGTAACTATGAAATTGAAACCATTAGAAAAAAGGTGTTTTTTTTCCTGCAGCATATGTGCCTTCCACTTGTAGACTATTTTTGAAGAATTGAATGGCTTTTTCTATGTTTGGGGCAAAGATTTTCACTTATTTATGCAATGAAGTTAACGGTAGCATCAGCTGTCTCTCTGCATGCACAATAACTACGGTTCAGAAAAACCAGAAGACCATGAAAATTTCACGGACAAGCAACGTATGGTAAACGAAAGAAGCCTATAAATCCCTTATCTTGAATATATATTAATATTGAAGGCTTTATATAATCTGCAAAGTACAAAGTGAAAACCATTAAAAATATTAAAACTGACTGTAAGTATGCTCCTCTCTTTTCCCAAAAGTAATTTGTGTGCGGATAAGTTCTGGCCACAAGTTTCCAAGACAAATATATTATTTTAAAGTTACCTTTTATATTTTCATAAATATTTAAGCTCTCCCTGAAATTTTAAATATGTTTATAGAGACAAGAATGCTCACATTCTTAGCCCCTTATAATGAAAAAATATGAATTAAACTATTTCTTACACACTGTAAAAGAAACAATTTTTAAAAGAAAAAGACACATAATAAATTCACAAAAAAAATTTACCACAGATTGTTTACTTGATAATGAGGCAGGTGGATTCAAGAAATTCAAGTGGATTTTCTAGCTTACAGTGTAAACTGAGTATTGGAAAATTGAGTTTGAAGGTCATTACTATTCTTGCTCCATAGCGCAAGATAAAGTCTTTAAGCAAACAAAGTAGAAAAGAATTTGACAAGATCCATGCCTGACACTCTGGAGAAATTCAAGTACAGAATTAATTTTACACTGTATCTACTGTTTTATGCCAAACAGACAGTGAAATGCACTGTTTTTTCTTAGGCTCAGGCGTCCATAAAAACATACTCAGCTGTATTTGGACAGGACAGAGGGAAATCTTAGGCAGTGATTGGTAAATGCAATAAATCAACTCTTACCAGCTATTATCCTTCACATAAAACTGGAACAGATCTTCTCTAGAGTTGTCATGCTTTTTGCATTCTGCACTTGAATTGTTTTCAGGTTCAGCAAATTAAACTTAACTAATAGATTTATCTTTCTCTAAATTAAAAGTAGAAGGAAATACAGACAGCCACTCAATTTATGATGTTATCTTCTCCAAGACACCTGTATTTTACACAAACAACAAAATAAATAAAAACTAGCCCAGGTTGCGAGGGCTGGTGTGAAGATTGCTCTTTGATGGGGAGGCGTGGGTCCCATACTTCCACAGTATTGTATGCTTTTAAGTGCAACATTAAATATCTAAACATGAAATTAACACAATATTAAATAATTACATCTGATAGGAACATTGATGGAAGTCAGTGCTTATCAGATAAATCATCAAAATGAATCACCACATTACGCAAAATTCAAAACTGAATGTTAGCACACTAACAATATTCTCTTGGCTACAAGCTGTAAGGAATATTCACCATTCCTGGATATCATCTTACATATCAATCTGATATAGCAGGTGGTGTACCTGGAAGAGTGATTATAACCACATAATTTAGGTACATATGTACGCATACTTCAGCATAAACCAGCTACTATCGTTACCCAGTGTGGCCCACCTGGTGGACAATTTGTCTGAGTCCCAAAGGTATCTCCATGCAGAACACAAAGGAGAAGAGGAACATGATGATGTTGAAGTTAGGCAAGCTTCTCCCCTGACCTTCTGTACCAAATTTTAACACTGAGGTGTTAAAAAAAAACAAACAACAAAACATACAGTGAACCCCATTTTTGTTTAACAGGTTACAGAAAAATCAGAATTAGCAACAAAACAAAAGAATAGATAAAGTAACATATTTTATAGCAAAACTGCTATTGCGGCAAATTCCTTTTGAATTAATCCAACATTTCACCCTGGTCAGTTGGTTATTGTAAGGAACAATTAATTTAGTCTGTACTGGAAGATTCCTGCATATTTTAGTTTGCACGTACTTGTAAGGTCTTCCTGAAGAGAATTCACTTTTGTGTCGAACGGCTTTGTGATGTGGATTAGCCTCCACAAGGGATCTAAATTGACAATAATGAATTCATTTTATATAGTAGGCTAGACTTAAATGAGAAGTGAAAGGCCAGTGCCAACAGAGTTCAGTGATCAGCCACTGTTGTTCTCTATATAATTTACTGGTTGAATTTAATAATTACAGAGTTGCCTTGATAATCTGTGGCTGCAGCATACTGGAATGAGAGGAAGAGAAAATGTTTCTTGTGTTAATAGGAGAATTGAATTTTTCTTTTTTTTATTTAAATGCAGACCCACATAAACTGCAAACAGAGTATTTATAACGAACATCTAAGAACACTGACACTGGTTTAAACTAAAATTAATTTATATCACTCAAATCCGGAAAAACATAATTTCAAGCCTTGATCTTATTAGGATACTTAATGTAATCTTATTAGAATGTGAGCTTCTATATATCAAAGTGTTTTATACATTGCAAATATATTTTAAAGAGCTCCAATAAACATTACTAAACAATTCACTGCTGATCTCCAAACGTGGCTTCACAGGGGCAGATTACTGGCTCTGCGAGCAGAGCAGCAGGAGCAGCAATGCCTTCACACTGGCTGTACTCTTGTTGCTCCATAGCACCGAGAGTCACACGCAAGTTGGGGAAGTTTCCACGATTTTCTTAACTGCCTGGGATTCAGCACAGAGCAGCCTGTTCTCCAAAAGGATGGAGTACCTACAGCTTTAGCGGAAGCAAATGTGGATCATACATGCTTAAAATTTCAGAGACTCGGGCCTAGTGCCATCTCCACTGAAAATGCTGCCAGAAATGTCACTCACAGAATCCACGCCTGCCACTCCGCAGAGCTTCGGAGAGGCTTAATGATGGCTAGCAAGTACAGAGAGCAGACCTAGCTCAGGAAAAACAACAGAGAAGCAGGCAGCAGGAAGGCGATGAGCGCTGTGTCTGCGCTTGTACCCCCACTGGCACGGTGAAAGCAAAATGGTTAAGAAACTGGCAAGGCTGATGTCAAAAATGTAAATGTTTTCTAAGGACGGGAGCAGACCTTAAGAGATACAGTTTTTAATCTCATTCCAAACAGTTTCAATACTCCAACATTAATGTATGCACATATATATTAATGAAGCAGACATGTTAATCCCCCCGATGTCGATGTCTATGAGGCATCTTAGCTCTTACTTCCTTCACCATCAGTCGCGTGTAAGTAACATACTGTGGCAACATATGAATAGTTTATAGCTCTGGCAATGAATGAATGAATGAACAGTGACCTAAACCCAAGCAGCAATTAAGGTTTCTGTTTCCTTACCCATCAGCTATTGCATATATTCACAGCAAACAAGTATGTTTTTCTGACATCCACACTTGTCTGTTAATAAGTTAAAGAACTATTTCAGTCAAGAGCCTTTATGTTTTTCCCCTACACGCTTCGTTTCTTGCTACATGCATTGGAGTTTTGCTCTGATAGAGATGCTGATGACAAGCCAAGGAAATGGAGGTGATAGATGCCAGGGACTAAGGTAAAGACTGCTACAGCACTTTGCAGAAGCACAAACCGCCTGCAGTCGTTTCCCTGCGTAAGCTTTCTGAAAAGGGCATTGAGAGCTTTCAGTTAGCACTTTCATTTGATTTTAGTATACAGCTGAACACCCCTTGCACGACTTCCACAGACTACGAGGAACTATGAAGAAACGGAAAATTTCCAACATTTTAAACTGCAACACACATGAAATAATTAACTAGGGGAGAGGCTTGGGTGTTTTTGTTGGTTTTTGTCTTGTTTTTCCTTTTTTCCTCAATGGGTGATGAAGAGAAGAAAACACAATGAGCTTCACATGTTACTCTTCACAGGCTGAGTTCAAAATAATTCTAATAACTTATTGAACATTATCAACAAGAGTAGGTGTGTTTGCAGAGATGAATTACATTCAAATTCACTCCAGTGAAACTAAATTCCAGTTGCAGAATCTTCTTTCAGGAATCTCTGAGAGCAACTGCTGGCTTTTCAAGGACCAGTGGGCATAATTTTAAGTAAAAGTAGTTAGGAAAAATATTTTCCATCTGTAAACAGAATCACTGACACAGCCTTACCTGTCAATGAACACTACAGAATCCCATTTTTCAAATCTTTTCTCTCAGTTTAAAAACTGACCCCATTTTCCCTGTTGTCCATAATATGCAGTTCTAAACTCTCAGCCCATTAGTCTAGCGAAAAATGTCTCTGCAAAAGTAAGCTGACAAAAATGAAGACGAACCAGATCAAAGAAAAGAATCAGATCCTGATAGCTATTAGTACATTAAATGAGCATTGCACTAACATATTTGTCTTTGTGGAAAGTAGAGAAAAACAGAGGGAAAGCTATCTGCTTTTGAGATTAGTGCATTTCTCTTCTACACTAGGTTTTCTAGATATAATGGTGTAATTTTATTTTACTCTTTTTTTAATCAAATAATCAATATGGATAATTGGTTGAGGGAACTAAGAGTCTACTTAAGTGCAAAGTGGATGATTGGCTTGACGGTATTCTTATTCTTGACGGTAGCATCGTGCTGTCTTGATTTTAAAGCCAGAATTTGTAGGGAATATGTATTTGATAACTGAAGTGTAATTCCCTACATTCCACAGACAGGGTATGTTACAGAAATAACCAATCCTCATCATTAAGTACTGAGATTAGCTCTGCCCCTTCCACCATCAGTTCTGAATCTATGGTGTGTATGAGGTATGTATGAATTTAAATAAAGCACTTTATACACATAAAACCGCTTTTCTCTAGTGCCTCTCTATGTTCTTAGAGTAACAAGGTATGACTTTTCAAACGTTTTCTTCCTTCCAGCTTTCAAGTAATCAGAAACATGTGTGTACCTGTGTATGGGGGTGGGTTTATGTAATATATACCATACTTTATAGGTAAAACGCTATATTTGTAGGATAAAGGATATGAGAAAATTCTAATAAAATAAGGAAGAATTCTATTATTCTATTGTAAACAAGAAAACAAGAGAAGAGGTTACAAGATCATATTTCTCAGAACATTTTTTTTTTTTGCATTTGTGAAAGACTTTATCAGAAACAACCTGTTATGAATATTAGCTTAATTTACCCTAAAACAGTCAGCTAACACCAAAGAAGCCGGTAAGTAAAGAGACTTAAAAACTGCCAGTATGTAATAGGGGCAAAACCAGAATTTGTTCCCAGCGGCAAAAGCAGCAAAAGAGTAAAATGGAAATTTAAAATGTAGGTAACATTGATAAAGAACTGACAGAGAAGAAATATGATGTGACAGTGACTGCACAAAAAAAGGCTAGCTGATGGCATTGACAAGAGCAGAACGATTTAGAAACCGAAGATTCTCCAGCTCCCTCTACTACTACTTTACCAAAACCACATGAGGGGATTGTATCTATGTAGAGAGAAGAGCAAATCTAGCAAAACTGTGAAAAGAAACAGCAAATTAATCACGAGTCCTAATGGGTAGAGACTTCTCTACTGTGTGTAATGCCCTCCTAGATATACAGGAGTCATTCTAGAGCTGCTCTGTAGAATTGTTTTCTGGACGCTCTGAATCTGATTATGAGATATACTGCAAATTTACAAGGCATTAAGATAGCTTTAGACTCCCTCCCTCTCTCCTTTCTCTGCCCATCCTCCCAGAATATTAATTTCACTTTTATCATTAAGAATTATTTATATATATATATATATATATATATATATATAATTTCAACCTTTCCAGAGCTGAGAAACTGAATGGGCACTGGAGGAGAACACTAGATGAGAATGGGTTCATACATGAATGGTAATACATGATAAGCCAAGATATCTCTTGGCTGGTTTTGGACATTATCTGGAAAATATTGCTGTATTAAGGAATAAGTTTTTTAAGGGTCACAAGCACCACGTTTAGCATGGATTACACAGCTAGTTAAAAAGTAGCATTAATATATGCCTGAATATATTTTGTTCATGTAATTATATGTTCAATTCAAAATGCCCACACAACATTTACATGCAACTAAAAATGTAAAAACTCACAGAAAGCAAAATCTTTCCTGTGTGATGCTCTTGGGTAGATTGTATTCCCACTTCTTTCTTAAAACCACATCCGGTAATATTATTCAATATTATTCAAAAAAGAAACTTGCATGCCATGTGCCCTTCAGGCTTAAGAGTATTATATAAGTATCTACAAAAATTACAAAAAAGCAATAAGAAATTTCACGGACAGTATACACAGTTATTAATATTATCTGTTCTATTAGGTCCCAATGAAAACATCTTATTAGTTCTACAATTAAATGATTCAGAAACCATCCACACTATCTTTGCCTTTTAACAGTTCCAATCAGTAGCAGATCTAGGTGTAATCAACAGCAGCAGGGGGCTTTAGGAAGCAAAACACAACAAAAACAGTAGGGATCTTTACTAGTTTACAGTAATTGATACAAGAAGATGTTGTATGTTACTGCAAGTTAGCCCAAGATACGGAAAAGCTATGTGAAAATTCCCTGTTATCTACAACTACTGTTTCTTTATAGCAACAGCAATACAATAAGCTTTTAAGAAAAGCATTATTTGAAGTTATACTGAATTCCTCGCTGATCCAGAAGATTTTCTTTATCTCCTTTTTGCCCTCTCCATTTTATGTTTTCTGTAACAAGATCAATATTTGGGTTCTTATCTTCAGCATTCATAGATGTCACCCCTCAAACTTGTGAGTGGGCTGCACGAGTGATATAAAGTCCCTCTTCTGTAGGAGTTGAGCACATGGTCTGAACAGCACTTTTAGCCCCTGCTATGCATGGTAGCAAAACTATGTTTCCCATATGTTAGTGCTGACAGGCTGACTGATATAATTTCAACTCAAAGAAACTTACATACAAGTTATTTTTATGCTTTTTAATCCCTTCTCTCTATTAACAGTGTCCCAGATATAAGAAAGGAATACATTAAAGAGAGATTGATAAGTGGTGCAATAATTGATGCACCCTTTGAGTGCTAGGACATCTGCATAAAGCAAAGCCATTGCTTTTCTGATGTCAAAGATCTTGGGATAGTTCCAAACGGTAAGTATGTAAAAATCTAAGCATTTAAATTCCCATTGATTTTAAACACAAATGCAAAGATATTTATTTATTTGATGCTTATTTCTTTTTTGATCTACCCTTGCTACCAACTCTGAAAAAAGATTAGATCTAGCCACGGCCACATTGCACTTATAAAGGACAACTGCTGAGCATTTGATAGTGAAAGCCCACATCTTCACATCTGCAACATTCCTGACCTTGCTAAGTTGCAAGTTTGCATAAAGACAGCAATCTTGCTTTTGGACTGAGGCACTGACAGAGCCACAGCCAGCTCATCTCCTCCGTAGAAGCTGAGAAACCAGCAAACAGTCTGTGGGTCTCTTTCTTGGTGGGCAGGTGCAGACATGAAAAATATAAAATCTGTTACCAGCTAGTCACACAGGTATCACACCAAGTGAGTATCAGAAAGTTCTGTACCCACTTAAGCCATCATAAGTAGCCTCTTAAAGTGCAGAAGTTCAAAATTACAAAAGTATAACCAATTAGCTACCTACTACTTGGATGATTTTATTCTTTTTAATAGTTATCGTGTAAGTGTCAGCAAAACCTACTGTTTTAGCATGCAGCTTAATGAGAAATGTAAGAGCAGAACATGTTGGAGTCAAGCCACAAGGGAAAAAGCATCAAGTGCATCGTCTCCATACTTTTTCAGAGTGCGGCAATTCGCATCCAGAAGCTGCCAGCAGTGGATGAAACACATCAACTATTTCACATCTGCCCACAGAAGAGGACATTTTCCAAATTAGATGTATATGATCTAGTGGGAAAGCAAGATGGAGTCACACAAGCACAATAAATTCCAGAGTCAGAATGCAGATTTCTGATGGCAGTGGATGAAAGGGGTGGCGGTTTTAGAGGTAAAGAGAGCAATGTTTCACTAAAGCAGATAGAGAAGAACAGGGAACTGTCCGGGACCAGAAATATTACCATGTTAGCATGGCAAAACATATTACCCTTGCTGTTCATCTATGATGAGGTCAAGTGATTCAGAAAATGTATGAGGCAAATTCTCTCATTTATTGAGTTCTCCCCATCTTACTGTTTTCCACTCCGCCTGGTTGAAAGCTGCTCAGAGAAGTTTTTAAATGATGGCTTTCAGACACCCATATTTAGTCAAGAAATATTTAAGGATAGTTAAGAGAAAAGATTCAAAGCTGAGACATGGATGATCCATCCTCATTAGCTAACCATCTCTAAAATAAATAATCTCCCAAACAACCAAAAAATAGAATCCAGATTTCTTTTGAACTAACTGGTTTTCAACACCAGAAGTGACCATCTCTCCATAAATCCCACAGCTCAGGTGGCCATCATGAAGTAATGAAACGACAGGGTTTTGCTGTTATGAAGCACCATCAAATTCATCGCCCCTACTTCACTAATTAACCTGAGGATTTTAGACTTCCATATGTGAACACTTTCTGCTATAACATGGATATAATTACATTGGTCCGTTATTAAGATCTTTAAAATACGCTTGAAAGCAAGAGCAGCAAGGACAAGAACTTATTCGCTGTCTCTGTAACCATCTGTTAACTGGCTTTCCACGTTACCTGCTGGTTCTCACATCATACAGAGGCCTCCAGCCACTTCTGCATACAACGTGCAGTGGTTTGGTATGTATTAGGGCTGAATGAATAACATATTTTCCCCAGTATTCATCCAGATCTCCATGCCCAATTCACGCCAATTGCACAGCTTAGGTTGATGTTTTCCAACGCTGTACTTTTGGTCTGAAAATTGATTAAAATAACTGCTGTTGTTCACCTCCAAGTCTGCAGTCAATACAACCCATGGAAAAGTGACTAATTAAGCCATGTTCACAGTTTGGGCACTAAAGGTGAATTTCTTGGGGGTATCAACTACCAGCGCTCTCCTGGAGAGTTTCTGTGGTGTGCTGGAACAGCAGTGGGGGGTAAGGAAGGGGAGCAGAGAGGTGTCTTACATCAGCTCTAAACAAGTCCTATATGGGTACTTCTAAGAGTTTAATAAAGAGGGAAGTGATTACATTAGTGTGTTTTCTGAACACAGATATGTATTTATGCACACACATATACATGCAGACACGCACACAGAGGCAGCACATGCTGCACCACACCAAAATTGTTGTCTTCATCCTTCTACAAGCAGACTACAATGCTGTAGCAGCTCTTCAGTAAGGACTATAAAGCAATCTATATAATGTACAGTAAAACATCATGATTTATTGTAGGGGTCACATGCAGTACTGAATCCTGATTAATACCACGATCCACAGTTGTTTATAATGAATTCAACTTACATATCATACAAACAAGTGAGTATAGAATACTACTGTGATTTTTGCCATACAAATTCTCATTTATGATCTCTGTAACAAGATTAAATAAACATTACAATATGCTTTATGAGATTCTGAATGAGAGGTTTTAAAATACTTTCTCCCTTTATCTCTTTCAGAAGTTTTGAAGGTGAAACAAAAATGAAACTGAGTAACTTTGAATGCACTTCAGCACACTTAATTACCTTTCCTACACTACTAGATAAGGACTAAGCACTACAGAAAATAAAAGACATGCCTACACACACACACGTATGCACACACACGCATGCACACACACGAGCAATACCTACAAAGACTTCCTCCCGTGGCTACACCATTGCTTTGCAAACAACAAGCTAATTTGGGTTCCTATCATGCATCTGATCGGTCATACAGCAATACAAAACAGAAATAAGTAAAGACGACCATCTGCTTGTTAGCTGAAACTATAAAAGTACATCTTTTTAATAAACAATAAAATTAGTTTGACAGGGCAGAGACCACCTGAATAGAAAATCAAATATTTCATGTTATTTAAGGTGTATGTCTGCTGGCTATTAAAATACTCCTCTTTAATTTATTACAGCAACACACACAATACTCATGTCATCCTCATTTTCTAAATCAATAATCAGCACAGCATGCTTCATTAACAGTGACCAATCACGAATGAGCTGGGGATCTCATTTTACAACATGAGCATTCCTAAGACATAAACCATCTGCTACTTGTAGTAACAGAAAAATCAAATTAATCCATTCTTATCATGCATTCAGATTTTAAAGCAATTAAAGATGCTCTTAGTGTAATCGCAGCCACAGAAGTAGTTCTGTAATGAGGAAAGCAAACTCTTCACTGAACTTTCTGTCATTCTCAATACATTTGAAAACTTTACAAGCTTTCTGCACTCCAGTGGGCCATTGTTCTCTGAACACAGATGTTGAAAACAACAAGCAATTTTTATTAAACATTTAATCTTTGCACATTTGAAGGAGTTTAAATACTGAACAGTGATCAAAAAAGGGCATAAAACCAAAAAATAACTGTACAAGTAAAACAATGCACAGGGTCTAACCTAAATCAATTAATTCAGAGGAAAGATTCTTTTTATAGCCTTAACTCATGCCAGTATGGCTATCTTTTGCAGCACATATGGTCTGTAAGATCACACAATAATTTTATATACTTGCAATATCAGAGTACAGTGGTGTAAGACGCCTCAGATTCAAATTTGCTGGAAGGGGAATGAGAGAGCTGGTAAAACGTTACTTCTCACTGCTGTGCCCTTTTCCCAAGGAGTATCAGGATGACAATAAACTTTAAATCCCCTATCCACCAGGAAGGACATACAAAACGGTATGTGGTACAAGCTTCCTTTGCAGGCATGTCAATATGTCTCAATTTGACGTGGAAGAATACAGTGAAGATAAAGACACAGCATTCCCTTAAGACCTTACCTTTTCTGCAAAAATATGCCCATAAAAATGCCAGGCAGAATGAGCTCTGTTACAACTGTACATGTTATTTAGAGAAACTAGGATACCCAACAAGTATTAAGGATCAGTAAATTTAGATTACGGTTGACTCCAACTTGTATCCAACCTATAACTTTACCACAATGATTTGCACAAAGTCCTGAAAGAACCCGAAGAATTTAATCCTGGTAGAGATGGACCTCAAATTAGAATAAAGAAAAACATGTGCCAAGTGTCTTAAAATAAACTGTGTAACCACCAAAACAAACATTACTTAGTTAAGACAATAACATTTCTCTTTCAGGGAGGACCACCATCCATCAAGGTTTTCACGCTGTAGTTCTGAATAGACTAAGCTGATGTAAGCCACCACTGCTGTCAGAAACAAATTCCCTCCTCCAGCCTTCTCAACATCACAGCTCATCTGAGTTAAAATTAACTTTTTTTTTTCTTTTTTTTTTTTTCTCCTACTATGACCATGTAAAACTTATCAAAGTTTCTTTTTACATAAACAGACCTTGCAACTGAAGCACTAATGGGAACAATCCATTCTTTCACCCAATAGCCAGCTATTGCATGTTCCATCCATGATACTAGAATACATCCTTCTCCTACAGTTCAATATTAATACGCTGTGGGAGGGGGGGGAAGGAAAGAAAGAGAATATAGTGGAAAAAAGTTATCACACTTTCAAGTCAAGAGGAAGACATTTACTGCTAATCATCTCTTATTTATTACACTTTTCAAACTTGAACCCTACTCATAAATGACTGTTAATCATTGACACATACTCATGCCTTGTAATGTACCCCATCTTTGTGTGCATCTCTGATTAATTCAAAATTAAATTATGCTCATTACTTTCTGAGCAAATGATCACTGTAAATCCAACTCAAAGCTACACTCGATCATAAAAAAAATCAGAAGAAAAGGTCTTCATGGATTAAAGAATCATGTGGGCAGTTTCAGAACAGCTCTTGACTAATCTTACGTATCATTTATATAGCTGCTGACCTACAGCAGGAGTGGCTAAATCTGAAAAAGGGGACTAGAGATAAAAACAAATCTCTTTCTTATGTGCTTGTCTCCTTATACGATACTTATTCTTTCAACACATAGGCCCTTTTTGTAGACAATTTGACAGCATGTATTAAAGGTTTATCATACGCTTTTCATATTTCCTTAGAGAATTATAGTAAGATACACTTATATTCAACGAAGATGTAGTTTTCTTCCAGATGAATTGCAACTTGACTGTTCTGTACCAGAAAAACTACGCTTTGGCAGCAGATTATTTCTTTACTTTGGTATTTTAATGCTTACCCTGTATGAATCGCCCAATCACTGTCACGGGATGGTGTAGATAGCATGTTTACTGATGAGCAAGACAGAGAAACCAGTGCCTTTTATGAAATCAAAGGTAATAGCATTAACATCTCCAACGTGATTAGTTTAGGTTGAGCCATTTCTCCCACACAGCCTTATGAACCAACTAGGTCTGTTGTAATACATGCACTGATGAAGGCTGCTTATTTGATGAATGCCATCTTATTACTCATCCTCTATATATCTTGATTTCTTCCTTGCAGTCCTTTCTGTAAGAATCCCACCTCTCTTATGTCAACCCTGCATTTTCATAAACAATGGCCCTCGCTGTGATGCTATTCCATGATGATCTGGTGTTCACGTTTCTGCTCCCAAGGTTATTCACACTGCCTCATTCAGTCTGCTTTAAGATGTCTAAGTCAAATGAAACTTCACTGACTAAAATTAGAGCCCAAAGTTGCTTCAACAACCATGGAGTGCAGCAGGTGCACTCATTGGGGAGATTCAATGCTCTTCAGTCTAATAGCTGAGGCAGACCTGAAGAAATGGTCAAGAACTGAGAAATCACATTGCCTCACTGCCGGCTGCATTTACTACCAAAGAATCCACACCAACATATTTTAGTGGAACTGTCAGTTTTGCACTTTATCCTTCAAAATCTATTTATAAAGTCAAACATGGAAATGGAATTATCCTGAAAGCTATAAATGGCAGTGATATTCCAAAGAAAGGTAACAACTAAAGCAGAAGCCCTGCTAGGCACTGCAATAAATTGGAAGCATTGATTCAAAACTCTCAAATGGCCATAAGAAAGCCTTAATGCAAACACTCTACTTTTATTACATTCCAAAACAAATAAACACAATTTCTCAATGAAAGATAGATTCCAAAGAGAATAAACTATAAAAAACAAAAACAAAAACAAAAAACAACTCAAAATTCATGCTACTATATTTCAAAATCCTTTTTTTTTTTTTTTTTTTTTTAAGGAATGTGGGGTAATTTTGTTGCGTAAGCAGCCTTTCTTAAAGAACATTTCAATGACCCAGTTATGTCTCTGTTTTATTTTTGTAATATTTTTATATGAACTAGGATAAGACTGCAGTTAAATGCTGCTCTTCAATTTATTTTTCCATCTGCTTTTAGCTGCAGGATAGCATATTTTATCACATTTGATACACAGGGTCAAAGGAGTAAAAAAATTAACCCTGTATTTTTGCATAAAATGTATAAATAAATTTTGATGGTGCAAACTCAGCAAGTGGAATATTTTTACTAGTACTATCTTGTGATAATGTTTTTGTAATCACTTATATTTCAGTCGCTAACAATTGAATGCAGTTTTCTGCTATTAACACAGTTCTCCAAATCACCAGGAAAAATCCAGTATCTGAGCAGAGGACGAAAGGTCACATTTTCAGAAGGTAATCTTTTCACACATACAAGAGGCAATAGGCCAAGTCACTTAGCTTTTCCTAGCTAATCAAACTGCACAATTTCAGCATAGTGGTTCTTTTTAGATGTAGGTGGTGATAAAATGATCCTAGGCTTGGGAACACATCCAAGATGCATACACACTCCCAAACACCTCCCCCTACTCACCCCCACCTCCAGTCGATTTGAACACAGACACATTTATCAATACTTTTTAAGGTAGCAACCACGCTGATAGGGACAATTATGAAACAAGACAGAGGTCACAGCGAATCCAACTCGGAGTACGCGACCGAAGTTATGTAGGGAAAAACGAAGTGGTGTCAGCATCAAGCATCTGTTGCTGCTGGTGTGTGGACAACGCGAGTGCCAGAACAAGGAGGCAGCTTTGTAGATCTACTGTTTGTCAAGTCGCCCACTGAAGCAAGCCTTGAAATCGGTGTGTGTACCGTGGCCATCTGTTTACTTTTCACCAGCAAAACTCTGACTCTGACCATGGCTTCAAAGAGATGGTAAATGTCAAAAAACAGGTACAGTTATGATGATCGTGCATGTTTTTTTTAACTTGGCAAGGGGACAAAAGGAAGGAGGAAGGAAGAGAGAAGTATGTAATTAGCTTAATAAAAGGACTACAGGAAAAGCGTCTTCATTTATTCAAGTATATTATACCTCAAAGGGATCAAACTATCAAGGTCCCATGAAAGCAACCAGTGAAAAGAGAAAGATTGGCCTACAACAACAACAACATTTTATTTATTTGTAAGACAGCACTTCTGAGTTGACCTGAACTTAATGGATTTGTCTCTGCTCTCTTCCCTCTGGTAATCAAAAGAAGGGTATTTCAAATCATATGCGATAAGGTAGGTTTTAAAGCTCAAATACTCTCAGCTCAGTACTAAATCACCAACAAATATCACACCACTAAATTCCACTGCTGATTAATTTCACTGTGCAAAATCCACACAGGAAATGCCACTGCCCATTTACAAACACTGTTCATGTAACCCATCATGCACACATCTACTGAATCTTTTAAAGCTTTTTTTTAAAAAAAAAAAAAACACACAACAACAAACAACACACACAACAAAAACAAAACCAAACAAACAACAAATACTTGTTTCAACCTGTACCATGCAATCTTTTTTACTACTTACACTCTCAACTTCCTAACTTCCTCCCTCTGTCAAATATCTACTTCCATTCCCTGTCATTTCTTAGAAGCTCCAAAATTTTTGATATGAGATTTTTCTTTGAAAGCCTTCAGGCTTTCTCTCTCTCTCTTTTATATCTTTCAAAATGCAGAAGAGAGGTTCCTTACTTTCACTCTAGTTTTTCTTTTCTTCTGTCCCAGGTCTCAGAAATGAGTATTTAAATTAGAACCCCAAAATATCACAGGTTAGGTACTGTACAATTTACATCAGTTTGTGTATGGCTTACAGCGTGGGCTGTCCTGCTTTAATCTCATTATAACATCCTTAGACGCACACTCATATTGCACAGAAGACTAACAAATCTAGTAAAAACGAACCAAAGTTTTTGTGCAGAAGCTAACAGTTTTACAATTAAGTCAGATTTTCACGTCTACAACTGCTCCAGACAGTATGCTCTGCAGATACACTGCTTTTGAAAAATCTTATGTAGAGAATTTAGGGGAAAAAAAAGAAAAAAAAAAGATTTAATCTTACTGTCATGTGAGTAGTCTAACAGGCTATAACTTTTGAGAAACATAGTATTAAATCTTCCTCTAAACAGAAAGAATGCACTTTTTGAAGTTGTTGTTTAAGCTCAGTGTTTCCATAGAGCACATAAAGAGTAATCACCAAAATTAGTGAAATGTTTCGAACTTCTTATTCCACAGAATAACCTGACGAAAGCAGACCACTCACTAATAAAGTGCAACTTAATAAATCATGTGAAATCTTATTTTGTTCAAACCCTTACTAACTCCTAGCACCATCTGTTACCATCAAAACTATATGACAAGATATGATATATAATTAATAGGTAAACAACAATCTAATTAAAATGGACAAATACTCCATGTTCCTGCCATTTGGGAGCTCTAATTACAGACTAAATTTTAAGCTTGAATTAAATATTTAAGCTGGAAAATTAACTTTCCTTCTCGAGCCTTGAATACATTAATACAGATATGTGAAGCGACTTCCTGATGGGAACTTAAACATGTAATTTAGTTTCATCAAAGCAGTTACTAATTGTTAAGCAGCAGTACCTTACCATATGTACACAATAGCTATTTAGAGCCGAAAAGGTGGTTTTAAAGTACCCCTCTGCAACCCTTTTCTGACATAAATATAAAATGTATATACAGCACAACAGTTTACACTACATACTGAAAATAAATTACATAGAGACTTCAGCCTTCAGTGGTTCTTAGCATGCGTAAGTCTGAATAGATCTAGCTAAACAAATGCATGTTTTTTTGCTATCAAGCCAAAGAAACTAAAGAACATCTAGAAAACTCAACCTATTTTTCCATTTTACTTACTTGTAGAATTTTGAATGCAAGAGTAAAAGCATGCAATTTGCCTTAGCCATGCAATGGAAGAAAATGCAGGCATTTAATCTATCTTAAAAGATGACTCCATTTTTATTAAATACTAACATCATAAAGAAAAGGACAGAAATATGAATAAAATGCAGAAAAGCAGTTCAAAAAGCAGCATTAAGAAAGGTTCCAAGTACACAGGTGGCTGAAGTTTTTCTAAAATTAAAGCAGTACAGTAGATATCACTGTATTAGGAATCTAAAATCTATGCTAAGACTGAAATATTTGCATTCTGACTAGTACTTGGATACTAAGTGCTCAGCAGTGCTCACCACTCAACAACGGACTAATATTTCAGAAATTAATACTCTTAAGTTTATGTAAACCAAAATGCTTTCTGAATAGTGCTGAGTTGAAACACCCTGCAGAGCTTTTCCCTCAGCTTATAGATAAAGAAAGTGAGGCACAAGGATGCTAGGTGACACCCACAACCATATGCCAAGGCTTCATCGGTGTAAATACTCCACGAATATGGAACATTTTGCTTTTCTGCGTTCACGTGGAACACGCTGGGCACACGAGGATTTCAGTATGGTTTTGATCGAGAGTTTGCTATTACAGACTCACAGGGCCCAACTCAGAGAAACATGTGAAATCAGAATCCAGATTTTTTCAGTATCCTCTTCTAATCCTAACATTCCACTTCCACACCACCAACACGCATTTGACTTGCTTTAATTTAGATTGAACTGTAGGAAAGCAGGGCACAATGCTACTGAGAACTAATGCATTTTTCCTTTTAAGCATCCTTGAGATGGTATGTGATTTATACAGTGTGCAACAGAAGACAAATTTCATCTATCCATCTCACCTTATTTTTTTTGCTGCACAAATACAGATGAATGACTGGACCACAACATTAGTAGAGGATTCAAGTGACATCAAAAGCAAAACTCTAATACTTTTTGATGTCATTACAAGCCCTCAAGGGATTTCTAGTTGCATAACTCAGAACATGGCAGCTTCTCTGTTTACATAGTTAATAGATTGAAATCCCAGACCTAGATCCAGAACGTGCTGTAGGACCTACTCTACTTCTGCTGCTCACTCACTGCATAGCCATAATTTTACCCTTCCTAAATGATAAAAGTACCAGGCAATTCACAATTTCCAGTTTGGTATTTTCAGTTACACGGATTCTGATAGTGCTCTTTACATACAGCTTTAGACCATACTTGTATTATGCAAGCAAAATTTACATTTGAAATGTACTGAATCTCTTAAATATTGTAAGCCACTTATTTTTACAATAACCATGTCCTCACCATACTTTCATAATACAGTTTTTGATGCTACTTAGAAACCATTAAATAATTCCTTTGCAGTTAAAAACAATGGAAGTCTTCCATCACGGACAAAGCTGACTTAGAATTTAGGCAGCACGAACATCTTTTAGAGCCATAATTATACACATTTGACCCATGCCCATCCCTCACTTTTCTCTGTTTTTTTTTTTTTTTAATATATATATTTTTAATTAATTTATTTTTTTTTCAACAGCACTCCTGAGCTAGTTAACTTTGAGCAGGTTTATAGCTTATGTTCCAATCCGTATTTTCCAAGTGATTAGAATATGTACACTATAACACACAAACTCTGTCGTGTTATGTACTGAAAATGAGCACAGATTCATCCAGCAGTATTTGCTTAGTTAATTTGACCAAGAGAACTGGGCGAGAACACTGCACAATTCAGTGGTTTCAAACTGAAAAAAAAACACAACACAAAACAAAACAACATTGAGCAGTGCTTCTCCGAGCAGAAAAAGTATTTTTTATCCCCAACCATAGTAGGGAATATAATGCAGGTATCAAACAAATACTGTTCTTGTGGTGGCCACAAAAAGTTACAAAGATATGCTCTACTACCTTATAGCCATTAAAATTTATCTTCCTTTAATTGGAGTTGGTTAGGTTTTGAATCATGCTCTCATTACAGCAGAAGATTGCTGCTAGGCAAAACCAGCTACTAAGTTCTGGGGAGTGCTCCCATCCCTTCCATAGCCCAAGATACTGTGTTGTTCTTTCCAGGTCTATTTATAGACCATATTGTACTGTACATGTGCCACGGATCCTAATGTGAGGAAAATTATATAGATATTCAAAGCATGACATATTGATTCAACATATTGAACGGATTGTTTTTTCCTCTATTTATTTAAATGATTATAATAGTTTATAGTGAGCTTAGCCCTTGAGACAGATGGTTGTAAACTCAAAATTTAAGTTTTAAATAACTGTATTAAAATGAAGTAAATGATTTTATCCACCCTCCTCATTAGAAGGAGAATGAATTTATCTAAACACAGTCTTTAACCCTCTCCTGAGTTGTTTGTGACTATTTATCAAAGGAAGTGAACTTCCTAAATTGTTTCTGCTAATGAATTTGCAACTCATTGACTGGAATTTTAAAATTTGTTTCATTAGAATGCGACTCATAACACAGTATTTTTTGACACTGTGTTGGGCTAAAGTAATTTATTTTTTTTTTTCAGGCAAAGGGAATTCTACATTTATCAGTTTTGCAAAGAGCCTTAAACTGTAATTCTACAGCTTTAACCTCACCCAATTCTTTCCAACAGAAAATTTCTAAATTGCCAGATGCAAGCATAAAGCAAAAAACTCTCTCCACTCTCTCACCCTGCAAGTGAATGAAACAGATTTCCCTTAAAAACCACTAGTCTACAGGAGTTCAAACTGTGAATTATATTTATCCTAAAAGGGCTTATAATCTTATAGTTCCTTGAGCATCCCTTTAATCCTTTCCCTCTTAGCCCTCCACCATTACACTTTATACTCGTTTATGAGTTTTACTGCTGGACATTGTCAAGGGAGAACAGATCAATTTGCAGGTCACTTAATATACAAATACGGTAACTAAACTTTATGTCACCAGCTCAGTTTGCATCATTAAAAAATATGTAATGACAGATATATTTATTACCTGCTGAAGCCTGATGACCAGCCTGAGCCCTGTAAAACATTACAGTGCCATCAGCTATTTCTATGAGACTCACAAAAGGTGGACCCACGTCAGCAAGTGGTCAGCCATTGTGAAAGAAGTTCGTTTACACCCTTCTGGTGTGCAACTTCTAATTTAGTTTAATCCAAAAGAAATCAGTCTTCCAAAGTCTGGCACTACTCTGAATTATGAACACAAGCACATTGAGGACAATCTGTTTCCAAAATACATTCCTGATCCAAACTAAAATGCTAACACAGGACCACACCAGGAAAATTGAACCTGTCTTTAATTAAATTGGCTATGTATGGGTGCACAGAAGGGTCCACTGAAACATTTCTGGGGAATCTGCATGGAAAAAGAAAGATCAAGAGCCACTAAGTTCCATCTATGGTTTCTTATGCTGTAACATTGCTGGGCAAAGATCCTCATCTTACCTGGCACACCACCAGCCTTCTTTTTAGTGAGTGAAAATGAACATAAAAGAATTCAGGATTTAAGTAAATCAGATTCAATGAGACATTTGACAGAGCTGCTTTTTTTTTTTTTTTTTTGGTGCTTTGGGGCACTGACATTTTCAGTCATTCTGAAAAATCTGGCCTGATAAACTTATACACCAAATTCTAAATCTTGTAAAGAAATGACAGTTCCAGTATGTAAGATGACAAAAGAAACAGTAGAAAGCTTGCACTGAGCAGCTGTTAAAACTATTAAGGAGTAGTGCTGTCCATTTATTTCAGAAGTTCTCCTGTTTTTGTAAAAGTTCTCTTAAGGGCATTAAGTCAGTTTCAGGTTACCTTCTCAGGATTTTGGACAATTCCCCGTACAGGCCAAATACTTGGGCAAAAACATATTTTCTGACAGAGCTTTCAAAAGCAGCATTTCTCAGGTGTGCACTTAGGCCTGTAACCAAGCCAAGAAGATGGAGACCTCAGCTATAAGGCTTAACAAGTGCTTCTTAGCATTACAAGCATTACTCCGCATTCTCCTATTATCTGCTTTCTTTAGTATTACTGAGGCAAAATTTGCATTGCCAGAGAGGTATTACTAGTAATAGCTGCTCATTTGAGATGGTCACTGTTTCCATCCTGTTTACCTCCCCTATTTTCAAGAGCCTGACATACAAGTCCTATTCACATCAGTTACTTAATTCAGTATTTGTTGTGATTATTGAAAAGTCTCTTGAGATAAAGATCTGGTTTTAGATACAGAAAGACAGACCTGTGGCAATTTGGGAATTAGTATATACCAATATTATGCAATAGTAGAGTGTTCCAAATTGGTTAGAGAAACTTGGTCAACAACACTACCAACTTAGGTTTCATGTTTAATTAATTATTTAAAATAAATAATATAATAGTAAATAATACGGTTAGCCATTGGCTACAAATAAATAGGCTCTTCCAAAAGGCTACTATAAATTCCTTATAATTATTATTATTAATAATAAACTATTTGACTACAGAGTAATTGCTGTCATAGATCATGAAATAAGTGACATAAAATGAAGTGCAAAATACTTGTGTAAGAAAGGGGAACTAGACACACAAAACTGATTGTATGTGAATTGCTTTTGGGTGTAACTATCTTCCCAACATGTTAATATAAATTTTAGCATCTTATTATATGTTTTACCCCACAGGGAATTTTAGTTCAGGACCACAATTATCAACAAGCTTGCTTCACAAAATCTACCAGTCTCACCTCCTAACCTGGTTTCACACAACCTTGCAGACAGTTACTGGCTTTATATATCCTGTGGTAAATCCAGTGACAGATACTTTGCAGGAACAGAAGTTTAGAGAATATATATTCCCTATAAGGACAAATTTTTCTTTCTCTTGTTTTCCGTGCCACATAATTTATAACAACTTTTTATTATATGGTGTCATTCAGAACATACAGTACCCCATTTCATATTGATTAAGAAGTGTTTGAAAACATTTTATCACATTTTAAAATACAAGCTGCGTATTTAGCTCCGCTGTTGATACCCACAAATGCAACAGCGTGGAAGGCATCATGAGTAGATCATAAAAGAAATACTTTGACCAAAAAACACAGGGCATTCTATGCCTTCAGTCAAACCACGGCAATTAATATGAAATTCTAAATACAGAATATAATGCCACATAAATAGTATAACAGCCAAGTCCTGTCTAAGAAGCCATATGTTTTTTCCCATTGTTCAAAAAAAGGAGATGACTTCCCGTCACTTATGTTTCTGATTAGCAAGGTGATTTATGCCACAATCACTAAAAATGCCAGCAAGTGAATGAGAAAATGCATAGTGACTGCACCAGATGTGCACAATAAACAGGAATCCCATTGTAATCTCTGGTACTTAGTTTATATGAAGGTAATGTAAGAAACACTCTTGGATATGGCAAAGTCACTCTTTTTTTACATTTGACTATAAATGATATGAAATAAATTGTGTGTTTTATACTTTATGGCATGCATACATTGATAAATTAGGTACAGTTTTGTATCCCGACTTATCTACAAGACAAACCTGGCTAAGATCATGGGGATTAATTGCTTCAGAAGTGTGAAATGCAGCTTTTCCATTCTTTTCTGCACACTCAGTGAAGAAACAATGATTAATCACTGTTTAACTATTCTCTTGAGAATCTACAAGATTGCCAAAGAAGGACTTATCCTCATAAATCCAAAAAACACAGGTTTAGATTTGTTGCCAACAACTGAAAGAACATGAACTTAAAGCCATTCGTTATCAGATTAAAACAGTGTCAAGGCTTTAGAACCCCTACCAGTGCAAAATTCTTTTTCATCTGTACCTAACAATGGAAATTGGATTATCAGATCAGATTTGAGAAAAATATGGTTTTATATATATAACTCCCCCCCCCATTATCAGAAGTAAAATATCCTGAAAATAGTAACGCCACTATGATTACTCCAGCATAATAGAAACAGCATATTTAAGCAGGATGCTTCCATTGATGTGAATGTTGTTAAAATAAAAATGTTAAAAATAATTAAAAAAAGAATCACTTAAAATCACATCCATTTCCATTTGTTTGCAACAAATCCCACTTATGTATGTTTAAATGTATGAAACTATGTTTTAACATCTCTACTTTCTCGTCCTGTAGGAATGTACTGATTGCGGTGCTGTACATTTGTCTAACTTCATAAACAATATGCACTAAAAATCACTTTATTAATAAAGAGATTACTATGTAAACAGATCAACTGATCATATGAAAAATACAAGAATTGTTACCTTTAAAAAAAACTTTCTCCATTTCAAGAGGATATTTAGAAAAAAGCAAAATTACAGACAAATGCAGAGACTGTCTACAAAAGAAAAGACAGTTTAAAAATTTGGATGCCTTTCTCTGTGCCTTTAAAGGGACATAAGAATAATTAATGTCAAATACTTTTTAAAGATGTCTCCCCAGGAAAAACTTAAAGAAAAAAAAAAAAAAGGAAAAATATGCATTTAAAAGCCAAGGAAAGAGATTAACAGCTAATCCTGCAAATACCCCATGTCAGTAAAACACTGAATGCAGTAGAAGAGAGGAAATAATGTCAGAGCTCTCAAGTCCCTGGGATAAAAACAAAAAATAACAACAAAAAAACCTCAGTGGGACAGCAGGTGAGCCATGGACAGCTCTTTGTTGCCAGAGGCCTGCAGCTGCCTCCAGCACCCTGCAGTCGGGGCAGCTCACCCGTGGCCTGCTCCAGACTCACCCACAGCTCCCGCTCCCTGACTACCCTATCACTTCGATGGGTTTTGTTGCCAATGTCCCTTCCCCTGCCCCGCCTTCTACTTGGCTTTAGATAAAAGTGTAATAATGAAAAAGCCAACCCTAAAAATCTCCATAACTTGACCCATGTTCTCTGGCTATGGCATTGTGCTGTATGGGTCTCTGCAATGTTCAGGCCCTAAATTTTAGCCTTAGGGATGGTTTAATTATCTAATGTTACTACGCAGCACAGAAGCTGTAACTTAGCTATGAAAATCAAGATGCTGGAATTTTTAAGAGTACTTTTAAGAGTCCTTTGCTGCACAACACCCATAACAGTTACGGAATTAATTTCTCACATTATTTCTATGTGGGTAGCTCACACCCCAGCAGCCCATTAAGGGACATAGTGACAAAGACAGACTGGGCTACGAAAAGTGTAACAGTGATCCAGAGGTCATGAGTAAAGGCCAGTCCTCCTCTAGATGACAGGAGCTTCTACACGAGGATGACCACAGAAGAGGAAACTTGGTTACTTGCTCATGCGGACAGTACAAGCACACAATCCCCAGTGGCTTCAGAACTGGTGACCCAAGGGAGAAATAAATCCTAACCTGGATCACCCTTTAGCTGGTGTTGTCATTCCGATTTTTCTGCCATTCATCTTAGTTTCACAAATAAGACCTTGATTCAATCCCAGGTCTGTGAGGGTGTTTACGCTTGTAACAACCGAAAGCTAAGTTTGTAAACTCAAAAAATGTAGTTGTGACAGTTCAGGCTTCAGAAACTAAAGGAAATGCTTAATTGGCATTTAAGGTCCTTTTTCAGATCAGTTCCTAAGGTGAACTAGTGTCCTCAGTGAAATCCCACAGCATGACTAACATTCACCGTCTGTAAAGCACTTCAAGACTTCTAAGTACAACTATTAACCAGCCTAAGCCTTTCACTCTTAAGCAGACCAATATGTACTTTTGCCCATTCCAAGAAACATCTGACAACTATTGTTCTACTCTTACCCAGTATTATCTGCTTTTTGATGAGGTACTGTGCTTGAAAGACAAAACCATTCATGCAATGCATCCATTGCCTACAGCAAGAAAATATTTCACTGCTAACTTGGTGATTAAACAAAAGTCTTTACAAAATGATGTATACTGAGGTTAACTGCTCATAAAAGTGGTTTCAGCTCCACATTTAATCTTATTTACCTACCTGGTATTGAGCACTATTCTTTCTCCCTTGTCTTCAGATATGTAACTTCCAGTACCCAATTAGGAAGAGTGGTAAAGTTATTGTGATGTTTGTAATTTATACATTATTAGTTTTAAACATGTTTTACCATGCACTGGAATGTGAACACTGTAAAATGTGTTGTCCTCCATACTGACTATGCAACATGAAAGATGGTGAAAAAAATACCTAAAGATAAGGATACTGAAATGCTACAGATCCTGATGCTACTTGAGCAGTTTAAAAATATGGAATAAGATGATGATTTGCAAATGGCTAATATGCCATAAAAAAGCAGATCTTACGCTCTTACACTTAGTGTATATACTTTCTTTTTTCATTAGAGGCCAAGTGTATTTCTGACAAATTTTCTGTTGTAAATTGTAAGGAAGTATGGCGAACCAGATTACATATTAAAGAAAATCTTTGAAACGCGGTGCCTGATGCACCTGCCTCTGTAATACTTGCTGTACATTGTTCATAGCAATAGAAACATTTTTAACTACCTCCTGCCATCTTTCTCTTGCTATGTTACTACTGCAATAGCTTTCCCTTATGTTGGGCTAGTCAGCAAAATATGAAAGGTTCAGAGAAACAATAAATATATAATCTATTACTCAATACATTACAAAATTATTTTTGGAAACCCACATTTCTTGAAAAATTCCTCCAAATATTTTTGCAGCAATTGAGGAAAAAGGCGTATGTGCTGATGGGCTAAGTCTGAGGAAGTCAGAATTTCAGGATGTAACCAGTCTTTGCAACCCTTCTCCTTGGACATGATGAAACTTTTCCCAGTAAAAACAATGTTCCTCTATATTCTCCTTCTGGACAAGTACCACGCTACAGCAGCAGTTGCCATAGGAAATAATTTCAAATAACATGCTTTATCATTGTACATTATATATTCTGTGTCACTTTCTCGGGCTTCCTTTTCCTACCATATGTAATTTGCACACAAGCATTCATGCACACAAAAGAGACACCAAGATACTGCAGCACAGCTATTACTACTCCCCTGAAGAAAGGATGAGAAAAAAATACCACAAATTCTTGAAATACCAAAAATTCTTTAAAGAAGAATGTTTGGCAAAAAGCTTCTTTTAAGATACAGCACAGAAAAGGGAGCTCACATATTGGCTCCTCAATAGCCCTAATAACCTCCTACCATCCCCACACATCTCTGGGATTCAGTTTCTCACAGTGGCCTCCTATAAAAGTCTCTATAATATCCATCAGCTTTCACAGAGACCACAGCTCTGTCATACAGACCTCTCTGCAATCACCCATAGCTCTTTCCAAGTGTCAACTAGCGCAGAACATTTCAGAGCATATTTTCAGCAGTGCAGACTACAGTAACACCTTTCTCAACAGCAATCAAAATCAATCTTTATCTTCACTGAGTGCAATAGGTACCGCAACCTAAAGCTGCTGAATGATACCTCTGCGCTCCCACACGTCTGTCAACCAAAGCAGAGTTTTCTATGACAAGATTATTATTTTTTTGCTGCACCAGACAGAAATCTCTCAGAAGCCAATCAGAAACCATGAAACAAATTCACAACAAAAAATAAGTTATAGCCAAAAGCCTCACTGCCTTCTGTTTCAAACACAAGGAACATTCCTTCAATTCTGCATCATATAGTATTGACAGATGGAAGCACATACCTACAAAATTGCATTTTTCCCAGAAAAGTGAAAGAGAATTGCCCCATCTAAAAATGCCAGTCATATTAATAAATACCAATAAATATGGTTATATTATTTAAAGCTGTCATATTAATAAATATTGCTGAGGTGGGAAGCACCTCAAGGTTTATTAATATGCGTGGGATGAAAATCTATAGAGAAGAACTACATAAAATAGATATGCACACGGTACTGCAAAAAGGATCATCTTTACTACTACAATTGTATTATGAAAATGAAACTTTCATGTGCATATATATGTGTGCATATAATATATACTAATCAGAGACTTTTTCCTTCCTCAAGTGTTCAAAGTATTAGTGGTCATTATCTTCTTTATAAGTGTGAAAACTCTAAAGCATATATCACTTGGGCAAAACCAGTCTGGATATCTGTATAGATCTCTATAGATCTCTAGATCATGTATAGATCTCTGCAATTTTTTGGGGGGGAAATACTGAAATACAGCGAAAGAAAAGGAGAAGAACCATAACATTTGCTAGCTATTCAATGAGCCATAAATTGAATTCATACAGTTTTCACAGAATGTATACCTTCATGCTCAAAATTTATAATAAAAACATGATCACATAAAGGTTTGAAAGACAAAATAACTTATGAACATCAGATTTAACATCTTTTGACTCAGAAGACTTCATCATTTCCGTCTATGGGTCTTACAAGACAAACTATTGCTAATGAATTTTTCTTAAAATTATCAGAAGTGACCTACAGAAAAAGCTAAGGATAATTGAAAGATCTTATTTTTTTGTTTCATAGGTAGAGAGAAGCAGTGCATTCAGACTTCTAAGAGTCTAAATTCTGAACTGGCCAGTCAGGCATCTGAAATGAGATAGTTTCCATTTGAGAAATACATTTAATCCTTCTACTATCTCAGAGTCCTCAGATCCAGCATTTCCAAACAGGAAAGAAGGAAGTCGAATGTTAACTTTTCTATCAGTAATGATCTGTATGTTTCACTGCAGAGACCCAGGGGCCACACCTGAAATTTTCTAACTGTACAACACAGCCTGAAATCAACAGTATTTTTTGGGTCCACAGGATTAATATAAGTTATTTAACTTGCAGACAAAGTGACATATCACTTCTTTCAAACACTTCCACAATTTTTTAATTGTATTAACGGTAGCAGAGATCCTTGGCACGTCTGGTTCTAATTGCGTAAGGCTAGTATCAAAAGCAACGGAGATGCTCTCTCCAAATTTCTTTAAGAATTTTTCTTCCTAAATCTGGAAGGAAGGTTACCAGTGAAAGAAATGGGCAATGCCACCTGAAAGAACTGTTGTTTTCCGGCAGGAAAGGAATTTCACTATGATGTAGGCCCAAAGAGAATTTCGAGTCGTATCTTTTACTGAAGTGAAATTACAGAGGTTGATAATACTCGTTGAAATGCACTTTAACTGCCTAGATCCATCCTTAAACAAAAAGGCTGTGTGAATGCAGATGCATTGCTTCCTCCCACTGTTGCAGAATTAATGGGCATATACTGGAATTACAATTTTACCACTATTAAATGATCAGTGCAGAAAAGGAGTTGTGGGATTCTAACACGTTTGGACTCTGAGGTTAAGGTCTGCTGCTATGTCACTCGGAAGTAACTGTAACAAAAATACCTTCCAGTGGGATGGAATCAGATGTGTATGCTGCAAACAGAAGTGACTTCTCCCGGAAATGAGAGGTGACCTGCTCACAAAAAGATACAAACTATAGCAAAGGAATGGTGACATCAGCTCAGAGACTAACGGTGATTCAAATCAGGCCTTAAAAGTCATCACTGCAATGAGTTCGATACTTAATGTTTTCATTTTTTTTCCCCCAGAAAATTCAAGAGACACAGCTGGAACAATTTTACTTCTTTTTATACAATTTCCTTTTCTTCCCATATGATCTGACTCTTGCAATGTGAATGAATACATGTGCAGTGAAGGATTAACACATCACTGATTTTTTTTCTTGTTTAAGTAATTCTGTGCAAGCAACACAATTTATTGGTATAAAGTAGGATTTATGGTAATATATTTCCTCTTCAAGACATAAATAAGATTCTTAATAGTTTTCTGTAATTCATTTTCATATAGTACCACATTCTCATACATTTACTAGCATAACGCATCTGCTAGAATAGCAATTGCATACCCTGAACACTATTTTAAAAAAACTCTTCAATACTAACAATCTGCTAGAAATATTGTTATCCTTCGTCTTCCAGAATTCATTGTCTACTTCTTGCAGCCTTTTATCTTTCCACTGTATGCGCTAGATTTTACAGAAGAAAAACAAACAAACAACACACAAAACAGAAACTTGCAGTGTTTCAAAGAATATGAAACCTATGAAGCTAGAAAAGCAAAATGTTATACTGAAATAATTATCTGAGAATTTACAGAAGGCTACAGGTCTTTATTTTTCAACACTTCTCCTTACTGTATGTTGTATTGCCTTCATTTTCTGAGAAGTTAACTTTTCAGTCTCTGGTGGTGATAATTAGAATATGATATGCACATATGTCTTTTTTTTTTTTTTTAAACATGGACAGAAATTATGTAATTATTCAAATTATATCAGAACTTATATTCAGAAAATTGGTTGTCAGTCAGAAGCATCTTCTTTATAAAATGACAAAACAACTACACTAAGAGCAGATGAATTCTAGCATGAATATCCACTTAGAAATTCTCTCTTCAGTTAACACATTCTCAACATTTCAGTTTTTGTTCCTGGGCTGCCCTCTGCTAACAGGGCTTAAGATTTTTTCTGCCCATTGCAGAGGAGATAGAACTAAAAGAGACAGAAGTAAAGAATGGGGTATGAGACAAAAGCACTGGACTGCAATCCCATTTTAAAATTTTAATCTCCTATTAGAGTATTACCATACAGAAAAAATGTTTTCCATATATCAGATACCATATATTTTCCACGTCAACATGAAATACACTCTTCGAGTCTGAAGATTTGACCTTCTCTGTTGCTTGTGCCTTTTCAGGAACTTTCCTTCAGGAACGCCATTGATATTACAGCACAGGAGAAAAACAGCCACAAGTGCAGGTGGAATTCAGAAGCACTACCTAAACTAAAAGTTATTTTTCCAGTGCTATCCACGTAGGAGTTGCATAAATGTTCCAAAATTCAGAAACAGATATACACATACATATGCACGTATAAAAGTTATTGTCAGTGTATAAGTTACTACTACCCTGAGACTGAAATAATTTATGTAACATCTGTTTTCATATTTTTTCTAATTTTTTCTAATTAACATGCATATTTAACGCATAAATGCTCAGACCACCTATTTTTCTGCTGATTTTGTCCCTTTTGTAAGTCATGTGTTCCTGTGGGGTGCTCACTATAGATGAAGCATTAAATTTGGTTTGAGGAATATGGGGTGAATAGTAAACAAAATATTTCAGACAGTCCAAAAGCAGAGAGTATGCAATGAAAATAATATTAAAATAAACTTCCCAAAGAAATACCTTTGCTTGAGGATGCTTCAAATTTGGAAGAAGAATGGCCCCCCACTCCTATTCAAGGCATTAAGTTAAAGTAGAGTTTAGCCTCCAAACTTCCAGCATCTCTAATTTTATCTCGCATATATGAACAGTGAGTAAAACTCTAAGCTGGTGAAAATCAAATTTCAGTGACATAAATTGCCAAAATGTTTGTTGTTGTTATTTTTTATTAAACTCCTCATTGCCATTGCTTAAAATACTCAATTGATGTTAGACAGTGCTGAGTACTGAAGTCAACTATATAAGAAACAGACTCCAAAACAGAATAATAAAATAAACGTTGTTACTACACTGTGATTTTTACCTATTACAAATTTGCTGAAGTTAACTTAAAAATCTAAAACATGGAGGAGAAACAGAAGTTGGGAGAGTGGACAGAATCCCTTTACATTTACAGAACTGGGGAGAGAAAACAGCTGTATTTTGTAATTTGCTGTATGTCACCTATGCCGGCATGAGCTTAAAATCTGTGATGCAATGCAAAACAAAGTAAGGTGTAGGGAAGGAAATGGGAGCATGCTACAGTTCCTGTACTTCTGACAGATCTTTTCTGTTTTGCTATCCATGGCAGAAGTCTATTCATCTCTACAGATGGCATGGCTTCCTTGTCTAAGCCTAAAAAGACCTGGTTTCTTGGGTCTGAAAGTCTCTCATGCCTAATGTTCAGATACTCCTGAGCTCCTTCCAATTTAGTCATTATAAAGAGATACAGTCTTAGATTGCCACCTCAACAACAAGCAGAAGACATGATCAATGACTAATTACTGCTACCGTTAGCTATCTTATTTCAGCACCTTCCCTACAGATTTCATGAGATGTGAGGTTAGAAAGGCACCCACATTCCCAACACAGTAACCACACACCATCAAATAGCAGGTGATCTAACAAGGAGCCCTGAAAGATGGGGCATCTCCCACCTTTAACCAACCTGTTCTTTAACTGATGTGAATGACATCACTTTTCAGAATAACTGAAAACAAATTGCAGCAAGCATTTCCCTTTCTTCTCTTTAGCCCTTTACAACCTCAGACACTTAGCATATTTTAAAATAGTAACCTTTTAAATTTCTATGAAAGAGAACAATCTGTCTTTATGGCCTCCAAATCATAGCTGGAGATGTTAAACTTATTTTAAACACTCTTAAAAATAATCAGCCAGAAGCTGAATAGGAATCCTCTCAGAATACGCTGTAATAAAAATTTAGTATCACAACTAAAAGCGCACCTGATGAATATATAAATACTGAAATTTCAAGATTAGTTACTACAGTTCGGGTGGACTTCAGTGAAACTGAAACTTGGTTCTTTGCCAGTGTTTACAAGGAAGAGCTTAGCAGCATACATTCTGTAAGCAAGGTGGATACAATGCAGCCAAATTCTGTGATATAATGGCATTTCTTCAGCATTCTGCTGACATCCTCCATACTGCACGCATGAATGTATTCTGAAGCTCTTCTGAGCTTGTTAGGCATCTCCCTATACTTCATATGCATGCTTTTAAAAACAAAGGATGTTGCTAGTTGCAATCTTAAAAAAAAAAAAAGCAAACTTTTAAAAAGTGTAAGCTAGTGTTTATTAACGTATCAAAACCAAACATCAAACCTCCCAATGTTCCCTCAGTTACAAAGCAAACGTGTGTTGGAAACTCCTCTTTTGGCTGGCCAGACTGCCTCTTTGGTTATGGTGTTAATGGAGACTGTTGATAGTTCCTTGACCAATCCCCTCCCTTTTCAGCCCCATCCCTCTCACTTTAGTGAAAGATGTCACCAGCAATCTCCTACGCCTGAGACAGAACAGGCTGGATACCACACCCCTTACATGCCTGAGATGGACACAAAACTATGAACTAGCTCCTTGTAACATCATTGCAAATTCCACTGGTTTGTATTTCAAATTCTATGTACAGAAATAAAAAAAATCAGTAAAGTTCTTCTCAGATGTCACAAGAGTATCATTGTGTCACTGCAAGCCTTTTTACATCATTAGTCATTCCTTTCAGTATGTCATAGAATGGCTCAGGTTGGGAGCGACCTCAAAGACCATCTAACTCCAACTCCCCCTGCCATGGGCAAGGACACCTCCCCACTAGGACAGGCTGCCCAGGGCCTCATCCAGCCTGGTCTTGAATCCCTCTAGGGATGGGGCATCAACAGTTGCTCTTGGCAACCTGTGCCAGTGCCTTACCTCCCTCTGAGTGAAGAATTGCCTCCTAACATCTCATCCAAATCTCCCCACTTTTAGTTTAAAACCATTCCCTGTTGTCCTGTTATCATCTGACTGAGCAAAAGGTCACTTTCCATCTTTTTTATAAGCCCCTATTGAGGAATGAAAGGCTGCAATGAGGTCTCCCCGGAGCCTTCTCTTTTGTAGGCTGAACATCCCCAGCTTTCTCAGCCTGTCTTCATAGGAGAGGTGCTCCAGCCCCGTAATCATCTTTGTGGCCCTTCTCTGGACCCGCTGTAACAGATCCACAACCTTCTTGTGTTGGGGGCCCCAGACCTGGAAGCAGCACTCCAGGTGGGGCCTCACAAGGGCAGAGCAGAGGGGGACAATCACCCCTCTGTCAATGCAGCCCAGGATGCAGTTGGCCTTCTGGCCTGCAAGTGCACACTGCTGGCTCACATCAAGCCTTTTGTCCACCAGAACCCTCAAGTCCTTCTTTTCAGGGCTGCTCTCAACAACTTCTTCTCCCAGTCTGAGCTCATGTCTGGGAGTGCCCTGGCACAGGTGCAGCACCTTGCACTTGGGCTTGTTGAACCTCATTAGGTTCACGTGGGCCCACTTCTCATGCTTGTCTAGCAGTATATCGAGGAGGTATGTATTATATACCTTATATATTAAGGAGGTATGTATTCAGGAGGCATCATTATGGGCACCACCAACGAAAACATAAAGACTAAGTCTGAAGCATTACAGTTTTTGTCAGTTGCTATAGAGTAGTGGGAAAACTCTTACGCAGAATAGCAACTTCTTTTTCAGGGAAGAACCAGGAGCAGAAGATGGCACTATATTACATGGCTTAATGTTGAGTTAGAGGAACTTCTAACTGCTTCCATTTAAGCTATACAAGAAATTTTGTATTCGCAAAAAAGTATCATTAGCACCTGTACCATTTATTTTACTAATAAATTCCAAACTAAAACTTCGTTAGATTTGTAAAGATATGAATTACTCTTCTGTTACCACGAAAGCATCTTAACTTTTGCAGGTGAGACAACACTCATGCATCCCTTTGTGCTCATCATTAATACCCATCTGCGCGTTAAATAAAAAGGTACACTGAAGACAGCTTCCTAGAAACTCCGATGACGTTTCCCTTTGCCAATTCTAACCAATTCAATGGAAGTGATTCAAAATGTTAGGATGTTGCTAATAAGAGAGGATAGAGTCGACCTGAAGTCCTTAAATTTGTGGCTACAGTATAATGTTTCTTGAACATGACTTTGTTGATAGGCACTTCTGACTTTTCTTGAGCTCTCTGCAGTGCATAACAGCAATCTCACCACTACGTCCCTCAGGTAAAAGCATTGGGATATCCCTTGTGTAAACTAGTATAGCAACATTTTAGAAACACAATTTTCATCAACAGGGATTCAAGTCCAAACTAGCAATTTATATCTTATTAAGAAATTTTTAACTATGAATTTGACTCAATTTTGTCTGTCAGTTACATTTATAACACTCAGGTTAGAGATGTGAGGATAACAGCACATTAAAAAATCTTTGGGTTTGGTGGTGCTAGCATTGTCTGCAGGCTCAACAAAGCACTGCACTCATTTACTAGTAAAGAAAGCCTTTAAAACCAACATGGAAAGGTAGTAAAAATTGCCCCAGAAGTTTTTTTTTTAATGAAAATAAGGTTACATGCTTACAAACTGTAGGACCAATCTATAAAACATTTTGAGCATATGAACATCCAAAATACCTGTAAAGTGAAATTAAGTTTCCAAAGCATATCAGTTGTATGAGTGCATATCAAGATTCAAGAGTATCAGGTTAAAAAGCACTAAGCTACTGTAATTATATTCTCCATATTAACAAAGAGCTATCATCCCATCTTTTTTACCACCTCTTCACGCAAAGATTGAAGCTGTGCACCACAGAGCTGTACAGAAACAAATATTACATCTTTCAAACTATGTATTATGCTTCATCAAGACTTGACTTGACTTTTGGTCACTGTGCAATTGGTGTGTATTAGGTTTGCAAATAGATATGTGAAAGCCATGCATTTAATAATGAATGCATGACTGGTTGGCCAGGGAATCAGAGAGATTCATCAGTGTAAAAATATGAGAGCCTGAGTGATAAACTTTGCATTTTGTCACCTTTTGAAATGTCTTTAGCATCTGTTTATCTCACCATGTGTTTGAAGTAGTCTTACATGTGCAAATAAAAGAGAGCTCCAAACAAAATGTTTACTTTCCAACTACAGACTTGACACCTCTGATAAAATTACTAAGACCAGCATAGGAAAAAAATGCTTCAACCTTTTTAAAGACTGCCTTAATTCCTTTCTGCCTTCTCTCTGTGCTCACGTAAATTTCTTATGGACTCTCAAAGAACAGTGACAAACGTATTTGAACCCATTCTCAGGCACCTTAAGGCCTGCTTGTAATAACCTCATAGAACTTTCTCTACTCTAGGAGCAACAGCTCTTCCTGCTGTGGACAGTAAGCATGCTATAAGCATCACCATCTTCCTGGTGCCTCCAAACCCTTCATTACAGCCAGGGCAGGCTTGAGGTTTCTCTGCATTCCTCAGCAAACCAGAATCCCACTGGATATAAGAGATGTAAAATTCACCTTCTTAAGTAACCAGTGGATGAAACTGTACAATGTAAGACACACTGCAATAAACCAGAACAGAAACTGATCACAAAATCTGACAGAGACAGGGAATGCTTTGCAGTTTTGAATATTCAGCCCTTTCAGTTGTGAGGGGTTGTAGGTGGATCATAAAATTGATACAGGACCCAAGGCAGAAGAGAAGGAGAAAGTGACATTGACTTTGTGTGATGCATTATTCATACAGAAAGGATAGCCCACACTCAGCATACTATTGTCAGGTAGCTGAGGGATCAACTACTTGTTGCTGTCATAATGTTTTGCTTTGCCAATGTTCACTTTTCAAAATTAATTTAAAAAATTAATGCTTCTGATACACTAAATATATTCAACCTTAACTTGGCTGATGGCAGTTTGTTTTCTAGCCACTGTATTCTCAAAGACAGAACGAACTAAGAAAAATTTGAATATAAATGGGAACAACCTCTTCCAGCATTTAAGTAAAATTGGATGAACATGATCATCTCAATCATAAGGCTGTTCAGAATAATACCACTGTCAGTTTGTTCAAAGCCTCTGAAGTGCTTATCAAAACAAGTAAGACATGTAAGCTGTTAGGGGATCCACTTAAAATAAATACAACTTTTAAATATTAAACAAATATTAATGCAGATGAAATCAGAACAAAACATTTCAACTTTGTCAAACATAAGTAACACCTTTTATAGCATTTTTTGACGTTATCTATCTACATTCCAATTTATTAAAAGTTCTTGTGCACCAGAAGAAGACAGATTTCAAGACAGAAATGCAAAAAGGCAGGCTGCAGGTATCCAAGTCCCTGAAAGGCAGGATGATGTTGCAGTTGAAAAGACAAACATATTCTAACAGGTCACATGCATCATCATCTTCCTTTAAACTACTAGGCCTGCCTTTGACCTTCATGATATGACATAAATACTTCTGCTCTTTACTTTCTCCACCATGACCCTAAGATGAGACTATTTCCCTTTTCCTGTCCTTCCAGTCTTGGTAAATACTTTGCATTGTAAGGGGAGTACTAATTCAGCCCAGGCTCTTGGTGAGCAGAATTACGTATGTTTTTATCGAGAGACTGCATTGGTAAGCTGCAGGTCCCTAAAAAGCATATACAAAGCTAGCATCTTTACAATGATTTACTGAAAGCAGCAGCTCGTTTTAATAAAACCATCCCAAAACATAAAATTGATTGAACCAACTGCTGTGCAGGGCATACACAACAGCTGATCAAAATCATTCAAGATTTTTATTCCTATAGAATATCTCCAGAGCTTGTAGAGTTTTTCCCACTTTATTACTTCAGTTCTGATACACAACTCACTTAGGCAAGCAGAAAAATTAAGGCTGGCTGATACTTGCTCTGATATTTTTAACCAGAAATTTAGATAAATTCAAAATAATCTCACATCCAAATAAAAGCCAAATACACTTGATAATCATCAGTAGTTTTCATACGGTAAAGACTATTATCTTCCCATTTATCACCCTTCAAATGATATAGTATGCTTTGACTAATTGTATTCCAGAGAAGTTCCAAAACATATCATACAGATTACTCTAAAGGTCACAACATTTCTTCCATTTCAAAAAATTAATGTAATGGATAGATTTATAATAGCATTTTAATAAAAAAAGAACATTGTGTTTTAAAAAAAGGCAGAAAAAGATGAAACTTCTTCCACAGCGAAAATATATAATTGCTAACTTTACTTTCCTTTTACAAAATAATCACTGATAAGAGTTTATGTTTTGTTGAGCCTAACAAGAAGTTCACCTTTTCAGAGTGTGCTACATGAAGCTTTGCTTGCCTTTTATATAGTAAAGTAATTTTATGGTATTGTGTCACAATGAAGGACAAAGATAAGCCAACTGTTTAGATTCCTCTCCTTTATGTTGTGGCTTTGATCACTAACAATGCTGCGTGAACAGCCAACAGAAGGCTGACATTTCATAAAATATGCAGTGATAAAAACTAATACTGTAGCATCTGGGAGCGATATATAAAATGCAGAAATACACCTAATAACTGTGATCTTAAATTACAAGTTACTAAAAGCAAAATAAGCAGCATACCTAAAAGAAATAGCAAGATTAAGGCAGGATTTTTGTGCTTCTACTCCTAAAAATAAATTTAGGAGAATTAATCTAAGTTATGCTATCCATTATTCTTAACAATTCCTCTGGTTCCCTTGGATCTTAAAAGCAGCCTTGTAGTAGAGTGCTTTTTTGCCATATCATTAGGTATCAGCAAAAGCTAAACACATTATAAGCCTTCTTTGTGCTGTATTAATGCTCTAATGCTTTGCGAAATCCCCTTTATTGTCTCTTTTAAAATATCAATCACACAAAATACATATGAAACCCAGTGTCTACCTCTTCGCTGGTGTGGGAAAAGCTGAAGCTCTGCCCTGACCAAAATAAATAAAAAACAAACAAACAAAAAACCTTCCAATAAGCTGCACATATTAAGTACATCTCAGAGTATAAATTTCATTATTTTTGTTTATTTAAGAACAGGTCACATAAAACGGAGGATTGCATCCTAGAAAGCAGTGAATCCCTAAAGAACTTAGAAGTCACAGTAAATAAACCAACTGCTCCTATGTTGCTGTAGCTAGGAAGTTAAAAACAATCCCTGGGAGCATTACAGGGAAATATATGGTAGTATTAAAGAAATTATCTGCACATATGGCATTACTGGAATACCATATCCTGGCACAGTATCTTCAATTTAAAAGAAAGTTGAAATTAAAAGGGCCTAAAAGGACTTAAAAGAGTTACTATCAGGAAAATCTCTTCATGTGCGGGAGAGAGATATTTAAGATCAATATATTTCGTTTATGATAAGATTAAAAATGACTCATTTGTGATCTACAACTTACTACATGTGGAAAAGATGTGATAGTCAATAACTTTAATTGTGTCCTATTATCCTTTTCTATGCTTGATTACTGAAACACAAAATTGGATACATTTAGTCTAGGAACACAATATCTTAATTATTACATCAGGTTAGCTAGGGACATAATGCATCTCCTTTTGTATCATAAATATCAATCTCAAACTGAAGTAATGATTTTGATTTAAAAAAAAAAAAAGAATTAAATCTTTACCTTGTATTATGGCAAAGATGGAACAGCTATATAACCAAAATGATCTCTCCTGTACTGGAAGCATTTTAATATTTAAGAAGCTGCAACACACAATTAGCTTTAAAAGACAGTTTTACAAACCAACTTTGTTCTCATTTGCAATTCCACAGGTAACATGCTTTTCTCCAATTACTCAGTATGAAAAAGTTGCTTGATCTAATGTAATAATAATTTCAGAAAAAGGTGCAAGCATATTATCTTTCTTTATGAGAATACATCATCTAGAAACAAGGAAAGAGTGACCTACGTGAAACAACAGGTATGCCAGCCACTGGTCATCCACAGGTCTATGGAACGGCAATCTGAAGCTGAAACAATTGAACAAAAAACAAACATAAATGAGTTGTCCCAGTTAATCTGAATATAATGGTGCAAGACCTTCTTATGACACAATAAAAAGGGTAGGACTTTGTCAGCATAGATGAGATCAAGAAAAATACCTAAAGACCGAATCTTACTAAGGAAAACAAACACAGCTTTTTAGTATTAGGGCCTCATTTTGTAATGGAAGAGAAGGAATTATGCATCAGGTGAAAAAGAATGCAAAAGAAAATCCATATTTGGTGCCTGAAGAACTGTGAAGCATATTTTCTGTCTGAAAAACCCATAACAGTTTAAGTACGTGGGAGGCAATTGTCCTTGTGCTTATAATTAGAGTCTGAATTTAGGGATTTCACTGCTTAATGCACACCCACCCGCCTGTTATTCTTACCATGGTTTTTTATGTCACTTAATGGAGATGAATACTCTTTTCCCACCTCATATTTACATCAAGGCTATTTCATTTTTTTAGGCTGCTATAATAGGTTAAACGGCAGTCTCAACATCACTCTTCATCTCCCACTGGACAACGAATGGCATTATAAGACTGAGAATAGATGAAGGCATATTTACATTCATAATGTTCTTGACTATAACATTTATGTAAATTATGATTTTACATTTGCAAATACTATAATTCTCAGTTTCAATGAATACTTTACTACTCTTTCATCATTAACTTCCTATGTATATTACATGGAGAGAAAACACCAATGAAAAATAAAGAAACTAAGTGCTGTGATCAGAGAGCTACACATCTTCTGTAAAAGGAAAAAACGCTTTATTTCTAAATCGATCTTGCCCTCGTATAGACAGGGAGTTGGACTATACCTCACTGTTCATCTGGAGTAGAGAAAGCATGCAGAGGTTGCTTAAATTTTAACCCAAGTTTTTTCCCCATCTGTATAAATCTTAATTTTTCTATTCATTGATGAAATGCCATGGAAACACTATGTTAATTACAGGACTGCATCTAGAGTTTGGGAACATGTTTACAGATGTTACACAAGAATGAAAAACTATGAAATATCAATTTTCATTAGCTAAGCTATTGCTCCACCAAATGGATGGAATGACATTTAAAGTTCCTCAGAGTGTAAAATAAACTTTTCAGTTAAAATAAAATATTCAACTCTCAAACCTACCTTAGCACATACAAATTTATACACAGACACTATATATTTATATGCACTTTGCCTCAATTTTTCTATCATAGTCAGCTAAATATTTCCTTCAGTTTTATAACTTATGTCTCTGACCCTAAAAACACTTCCAGAATGAAAAACTGTCAAATGAAATTGGTCCAAATATTCTAACTTGAAACTAGTAACCTTTTTGTGTTTTGATAAGAGCTCAATGTGACATTTTTAGACTGTAAATGCAAATATATGTAATGAAACAGCTCTCAAACTACCGGAGTCTCAGATGTGTATATCATTTCTGAAGAGGTGATTCCCTGATAACCTTAGAACCACTACATGAATGAAGAAACGTTACTCATCTTAAGGAAGCTGAATTGGGAATGTATGACTAGTTAGGTCGATTCTGTGTATGTAAATCTGCTGCTTGTGTCTGTCATTCTCCAAGTTACTCACTGTGTGATCATTAGAAGACTCAACTTGGAATGCAAGCACTGAATGCATTCAAACAGAAACTCTTTAACGTTAAAGGAACAGTGACTCCTCTGGTCACCTTACTTCTGCACCACGTAATAAAAACAGATCTAAAAGGGGTTCAAGTTTATTTTGTAGTTTGGCAAACGGAGAATGTGTTGACTCAGATGATGAGTCAAACCAAACCTCCTCTCCTATTTAGTATCTCTTCCCTTTATGCAGCTGAACTTGCACCAGTTTATTTTCTATGTGAAGTATTAAATGTCCTATGATTCTGCTGAATTCCTGATAAAAGAGAAGCCAGTAAAGGTATCACTGCTACTATTATGTGAATTATGGCTTCCAAACAGGAATTCATTTGTCCTCAGCACCCTACAAACACTGTGAAAAGGGACAGCCATGCAGTAAAACCAAGAGGGAAGTTAGAGAGACCTTTCCAAACTTACAGAGTTTGTACTGGAAACAGTCAAAACATTTTAATACCATTTTCTGCACATATGCTGCAGGGAAAATACAGAAAATTTACGCTAGCCTCAACATTAACTACAAAAAATTAAAATAGTCACAAGAAATAAGATGCTGCAAACACTTCAGTACTGCCAAATTCTTGTATGCATCTTTTACCATGATTCTTCCAAGAACCCCACACAAAGATACTTTGATGTTTTAGGCTCTTGCATTTTAAGTGTGCCCACTAATAATACATTCGAGAAGGCAGCATATCACATGAGTAGTATGAGGAAAGTTACAAAACTACCCTAGTCAAATTTTCTTTTCAAAGAATCTAGGAGTACATAGCATATCTCTGCAAAGTAAAAATAAAATAATGTCACGAACTAAGAAACCTGCTGAATATTAGAATTTTATTTTTGATATAAGACATGATAGAAGATGAACTGTTTCGTATTTTTTTCTAGAATAAGAAAAAGGGTTCGTATAGGAATGTTTTTATATTTTTGCTAGGCTATTGCATACCTTTGCTAAAAGCTAAACATTGAAGTAAAAAAAAAAGAAAAGGCATGATTGTTTCCCCCAAATTGCAAATCCACGCACTTTTCATACCTATACTTTTCATGCCCCAAAATAATCTGTAATTCATTCAACAGTTACACTTCATTGATGAAAGTAATGAAAAAAAACATTTTCACATTGAGAAAAGTCAGTTAAAGCATGACAATTCAGAAAAGTACCATTGTATTTGCTTCCCAAGACTCAGTCTAAAGGACCAACAGCAAACTAAGTACAATCTGTGCTTTCAAAAGCAATGTGTAATTAAGGTTTCCCTAACATTTACTAAGGGAAAAAATACTATTGCTTCTGGATTTTATATTCATTAAAATCATTTTACTGTCAGATGGTATGAGCCTCTCCAAGCAAGAGTGTCTTGATCTACTTTTTCTTGTTACGTTTCATGGGAAGAATACACTCATCTAAAAAGATGAGCATTTTCTTCCCTTTCTCCCCTCCATACTCTCTTCCCTCCACCAAATAAGGTTAATGTGACAATAACAACGTTTTCTTCACTCCAGCTTGGATCCCACTATAAAGTATATTTCTTCGATCTTAAAAAATAATGTAGATTAATGTCAAAAGACAAAATTTGAACATTTATAATAGAGTAATTCATGCAGTGGGTCTACAGCTTCCATAAAAAAGAAAAGAAATAACATGAGAAAGAAATAACATTGAGAAAGACTTCAAAAGCAGATGGCAAACTTTTAACCTTCCTTTAAAAGTTTAAGTCAGTAGAGCCACTGTTTTTGAAGAAAGTGTTTAATATGAAGTCATATTAAGAATTAAGAATTTGTCCTGGTAGCAAACTTAGTAGCACAGTATTTAATGGGGAGGAGGAAAGGGGAAAGAAAGAGCGACAAGAACAGCCATGAACAAGTCCTTTCCCCTGAACAGATGTGGCAGCCAATTTTCTACAACTTTTTTCTTTAAAACTTTATTTGAACTACCACAACTTTGAACCCTTGGCTCTGTCCAAGGACAGCTTAGGCTTCAGAGACACAGTGCCCAAAATGAGGCAAAGAGGGCAAGCGTGCTAGGAGGCAGGGGCAAGGGAGATGCAGCAAAGATTGCTGACCTAAGAACAATGCAAAGCCTTCCTGATTTCATCAAGTGAGGACCAGTTACATAAAGCTGATAAATCCTGGCATAGTACCAAGAGAGAAGGACATCTGAAGAGCAAGTACAGGCTGGAAACACAAAGCAGTCTTACCCCTTGCTGGGACAACAGCTATCAGCTCCAGAAGTAAAGCTATAAGAGCTACTATCAGTTAGATGACAGTAACATGTACATGTTCCTCACATGCACTCTTGTGAGGAATTGCTATAACAGCCCTGGACCTGTTTTTCAGTCTTTAAAGCTGCATATCTTGCAAGTTCTGACACATATGAGAAAATACAGCCCTTAGCATACGGATATCTCTCTATATATCCACTATCTGCAATACGGCCATAAATTAATCACAAGAATAGGTGCATGGATCACCCATGCTGTAGGAACAGCAACAAAAATACCTGCAGCAGAAACTGTCCTTTTTTTTTTTTTTTTTAAGACTTAAAATGGTCTGTTTGTACAGATGTGTGATGACCTCTATGAGCTGCCTAACAGTGTAACAAATGGGTAATTCAGTTGCTCCACAAACCACGGATTACTGTAGTATTTAAGAAGAGATGCCATCTGTAACATGATTGCAAGTTGCCAGATAGTGCTTTTAAGGCTAGTATAGAAGTTGTTTATTGAACTTAAAGGAAGTATCTGACAAATTATAGAAAAAATATATGTAAGATGCCACCTATTCTAGAGCATGTTAGAAAATACTTAACATCACTTAAAGCTTTCAATTTATAACCACTTTCGTAAGTATTATTATTTCCTATTTCCTTATTAATTATTACGATAGTAAAACATGCTTGACCAGGTTCACTATGATGTCAAGTGAAAAATTTTGAAACAAGAAATTGGGAAGTGTTGAGTCAACCACTGATCTTGAAGAAGGCTGGGATAATTTCAAGCAGAGTGAAATACAGGAAAATAAATACCTGGCATTTTTAAGTATTCTGTCTTAAGAGAAATTACTGGTCTTAAATATAAGTTTAACAACGTAGGAATAATAAAGAACAGAACATATGAAGTATGTATTATCACTTTCCCACCAAAGAAAGATTTAATTTTACAAGATTTAATTCAAGATCTGAAGAATCTATAGCATACAAGTCTTGAAACAACTGCCAAGCTTACCATGAAGCACATGAATATATAATTTTAAAGCAGCTATATTAATATCTGAAATATTAGGGTTCCTCAAAAACCTCAACTGCAGTGTTCTTTTCTGAAGTAATATTCATTGCTTTCCTTAATGATATTCCTATTTTCTTATTTTCCTAAGAAGATCAGTAGGAAGAAAAATGACCAAGGACAGAAGCGATTCACCCTTCAGCAAAAGGGATGGGGAAAGGAAACAGGTGCATTTTGGCAGTCTATTTTAATCATGAAGACAAAGCAGGCAATTTCATTTTTCTTTCTTCCCTGCTCATTTGTACTCAGCAGCCAACAAGAAGCAGCAGATCTATTGATTACATGCATGGGTAAGTAAAATCAAGAGATAAAATGGAAGGTAGAGCAGCAGCTACTGCTTTCAGTTTGCATCTCCGCTATCAAGACTTAGCCTGGTCTACTACTGAACAAGCATAATAGCTACTTTGCAAATGAAAGATATCTGGCAGGTTACATGGAAACCACTGCTGCCTGAAGCTAAGTCTTCTTCACTGGTCTGAACGCTGCCTCCAACACACTGAGTAAGACAGGAGGGAAGCATTTCAGCACTCAATTTGGCTCACTCCGAACTCACCATGGGGTAGAAGCCAACTTTGCTGAAAGACTTACTGCCTAAAAGAAAGATTTCCCAGGCTTGTTCATGAGCATACAAATCTTGCTCTATATTAAATGTACATTGAGCTAACCAGAATACTCAAATGTTGCTATAGCAATTTTCAATAAAAATTTTAACTAGTTTTTGAAAGACACATGTTCTCTAGTAATAGGAAAAAGGCTATTTTTGTTAGTTTCTCTAAAGAAAGAAAAAAGCCATTCCCAAAATTATGCACATCAGTACAATGAGTTCATTATAATTATTTACTACTGCATTATCATGTCATTTTTGAATTTCATAAAGTTGGATGGAATGAAAACTGTTCTTGATATAACCTATAATAAGCAATATAAACACTTGAAAATGTTGAAACCATATATCCAGACTTGCATACAGAAACAATAAACCACCAAAAGCACGAGTCTTTACTTCTCAATTCTTTTTGACAGTTCCAAAATTCAGGCACACATCCAGAAGAACTTTCTGCCCCACGTCTGGTCAGTAAAGAAATTGAGGTTAACCTTTAATTTTTAATGTCACCTGCAGCCAGTGACTGCTTTTTCTAATGCAAGTGACAGATAAACAGAAAAACACTCCCAAGATGATACACAAAGCACCACACACCATAAGTGCATTTTTATTTTTATACCAACTCAATTTCTCAAATGGATAACCAATGTTCCTACTAATTTACATTAAGAATTGAGTGAGGCATGAAAATTGTTCTGATGCATAGACTCTATTTCTTTAATGTACTGTACAGTGTTCTGTACTGCAACACCACAAAAAACTAACTACACTTGAAAGGTACAGAAAGTGTACATACAAAACCACAAGCGCATACATCTCTTATAAAATCACTTCAGATAGGGTTTTAAATTATCCACATCAGCATGAAGAAAAATAACTAATTAAAGTCACTGATCGAAGTCAGTAAAAGCAAAAAAATGTTCCTATTGAGTTTCCTGACCTTTAATCTGTTGAACTCAAGTTTTTCTGTAGGTCAATACCAGTACACTAAATCTACATTGTCAACATTTCAACTTTCTAATTCCTTTACACAATTCAGTAGTATCACTCTAACATCTGCAAGGCAGTTCCAAACTAAATGGAGGGAATATGGCAAAATGAGGTAATATAATCTAGATATTTAAGGCAAAATTGGCAAGTCTTTAACAGCAAACACTGTATCACCACTAAATGAGACCATGTTGTTAATGTAAGAAGTTTGAATTAGACAGTGAATTGCCCCTCCAGGTCAGGACTGAGAGTATATTATGGGAGAAAGCATAGAACGGCTCCCACTTAAGCTATGTTTCACCAGTTCTGTGGAAAGCAGACTTCAATACAGTTATCCATCACTTTTAAAACCGCATACTACAGAGTATTTTCAATTGTCTTCTAAAATTTAGTGTGGTAAATTAGGAGAAAAAAAGCACCCATGCTCATAAAATAAAAGTCAGTTTACAGAAAGGGTATTTAAAATAATTTTAGAACTACTACAGGAAACATCACAAACACCATCTTTGTAAGTGCTAAAAGTGTAACTGACATTAATGAAAATGAGGCAAAATTAGTAGTTGTTTTTTTTTTAAAAAAGATAAAAAATTTAACTTACATATTTGGCAGATGTTCAAACCCAAACAAGACAGTTGTCCTTAAAATGATATTTTCCCCACCTTCGGCAGTCAGTAGTATTGGAATAAAGATAAAGCCCACCAATTAGCACAAACAAGGGAGCTGGAGTACCAGTCCTGGCACCACCCTTCTGAACTTGACTTTTGGATTGAGAATAAATGATGAAAAAATGCCCTAAATATTAAATTTTTAGTTTGACTTAAATTAAGGTATTGTGTTTCTTATGGAAACACCCATGTAACAAAAAAGTCTGGTGACTGAAACTAATTTTTTTCCCTCAGAGTCGAATAAGTATTTCACACAATCATGTAGCAAAAGAGATAAATATAACATGTAAAATAATGCCAAGTGGTTCAATTTATTTTTAATAAGATAATAAAGGTAGAGATAATAATACGTAGATTCAAAAAACAATTGCTAAGTTTTACCATCTGGAAAACAATTCCAGGGTCTACCAACCCTACTGGATGGGGCTTTGGACAACCTGGTTTAGTGGGAGATGTCTCTGCCCATGGCAGAGGGGTTGGAATTGGAGTCCCTTCCAACCCAGTGCAGTCTGTGATTCTATCATTATGAAGACAACTTCAGTATTCAACCTGAAATTTTATTTTATATCAACTTTCAATTTTTGGCTATCTCTTAGCATTATTTTCAATTCTTCCTTTTCTGTCTGAAATTAAAAACATGCACTTTACAAATTTCAGTAACTTGATAGTTATGTGTACTTTCAAGAAAGTAGTTAATTCATTATTAATAGACAAAAAAAATATCATACAGGGTTTAATAGCACACTACAGATGGTTTTAAACACAATAAGAATGTTCAAAGCTTTGGTTCTAAAAAATTTAACAAATCAAATTCCATCAACTTATCAGGGTCTTTATTTGAGATACTTAAATTCTATACACATAACAATGGGTTACTCTGATATTTTAAAATAATTTTCCTATTAAAATATAGAAAGTTAATAGTATTGAACTGGAAACAGTATCTTTCCTTTTTGAGAAGCTGGTACCTTACCTTATTTCTACAATGTTTGAACATCTGAGAACACAACTACCCAGGCACCTTTCAAAAATAAAAAGTCCTAGGAGGCACCTATGTCATAGAAGTACCCAAATAGCTTGGTAATCTGTTGTCAACACAAATTAAACTGTGTTTAGAAATAAAATACGAAAACTTTGCTCACTTTGAAGGAATCAAGTTAGGGATTTCTTTTTAAGAATTTAAATTAAATATACTTGTCTACACATGAGAATATTATGCAGTTCCCACTAAATAATGTTAGTTTCTTACTTAGATCCTAGTGTAATATATGAGCATAAAGATATATTTTTTATTCTACAGTATACTTTGAGTTATTAAGCCTGGCATTAAATTTTGTAACAAGATGTAATGTATCTAATTCAAGAGGGCTTAGAGTATTCCTGTATTACTTATTAATATGTTAAGTGAATGTTTGGACAGTTGAATTCAACTAGGTTTTGTAACTAAAACATGTGACAAAATACAATTTTCAGATTACATAGTCCATTTGTCATAACTACTGCTCCTTCTAATTTCTATAGGTGTTAACAAATTAAGCAAAAAAACAGCACTGATGAAACACAGAGCAGTAGAGAACTCAGAACTTAAAAGCAACTATCAGCCTATGGCTATTAGCAAAGTATCCTTGCTGTTCTACTTCCCCAGTCCCTTCTTTTTTTTGCTTTTTATACCACCTTCCTGCCTTTACACCTTAAAAGAAACTAAAGCCTACAAATAAAGAACTGTGCATATGCATGCTTCCTTGCCACAGTGAGACCACAGTCTAGTACCAAAGTAATAATGAATAATAACTGAAATATTGCCTCAGATATCACAGCAAATCAGTCGCAGCTGGATCCAATCAGTGACTGGTATGCTTAGGAAGATCGATATATTGAATATATTAATCTCATAAATTCTTTCTGAAACCACTAAAACATCCCCAGCTGACAGCTTAAATAATGTTTATGTAGCAAAAGAAATACAAAATATTACTCTACATAAGTTTTGAAAACAGAGGTGGTGCCAATGTATTTCATCCCAGAGCAAAGGGAGGAACACAGAGTGGAAACAAAGAAGATACTACATTCATTCTGTGTTACTCTGCTCTTTCTCCCCAATGCTCTCCCTCAAGAAGAAATTACATAACCGAGAATAAACGTAGCAAATGGTATAAATTACCTTAATATTTCACTATTTTAACAAGTACATTTGTTTCTTTTCCCTTTGAGGTCTGATGGTGTTTCAGTTATACGCTGGTCTAAAACTGAATTTATTTCACAATGTCTTTCCATTTAATAAAGTAAACTTAAGACTGAATGCTAGTTTTGAATAGCCATGTTGTACTTTATTGAAATCAGTACATAATAATACAGTTCAATTGTTAAAACCTAATATATATATATTATATATAACAGCATTACACTGCACTAAAAGTATTTTAAGAAGAAAAAATTGTTTAAAAATAGAATATATGACGTATGGAATTTGGTTACTGAAGAGTCCAGGAATGTCCCACTTCTGCATTTCTTCTCAGGTATACATATGCACAAAAGGGCATTTTAAGACAGCAGAAGTGAGTAAGATACTCACTTGTATAGGTCTATTAAATCTGTGAATGCAGGAACTGCTGCATTTCACAGTCTATTATTTATATGACAGAATGAAGATCTGAAAACATGAAATATAGCCTTAAATTATTCACTTATTCTTTTCACAAAAGGAGAAACCGTCAATCTAACACTAAAAGACTTCAAGCATATTTCTAAAGGTTTCACGAAAATTGCCTTATTTATCAAAACTTTATTCCTTCCGTTTGTTCATTAAATACTGTAGCTTTGCATTAAGGTCAAGCAGTGTCAACCAATTACTGTTCCTGAAAAGTCCTACTTTCTTAATACTCAAAGAAACTATGGTATAGAGTGAATTATTTTAATAGGCAAACTGAACACTGTTTACCCAAAGTACATTTCAACCATAAAAATGTATTTTAAGGGTTTCTATCAACAATCAATTACAGTACTATTTATTACCACAGCAGCATTAAACATGATTCTTTGTCTACTTAAATGACAGCTGTAAAAAACACACCTATTTTAGCATATTCAGCAATATTCTCTCTTAGCTCATACTGAAGAAAAGTAACAAAAATTAAGTGACCTATAAACCAAACCGAAAGGTAAAATAGAAAACATCAAATTTCAAAGAGAGAGCATCAATTGGTACAAACATTGTGGCTTCTGTCCCTGCTAGCTGTAGGTGAGCAAGAGGACCCACCTTCCAGACAGACCTTGTCAAAAACAAAACAAAACAAAACAAAACCTGCCTTCACTGCTCCTAATGTTATAGCTTTATTTTAGGGTAAAATTCTCCATCTTGCAATATACAAGGAAAACAGGCAGGTGAACAACTGATGAATTTTAAGTGGTTACACACAAATTAATTGAACATCAAGGAAAGGCCACCCACGGGCCATCATACCAAATGCCAAAGTCACACTCATTCAGGGTAAAAGCTTTTCCATAAAGTATTTGGATACAAGCATTGAGGAGAGACTTCCCATTGCCCTATTTCAATCTTTTCCCCAACCCATGTTAATGTTCTAGGATTTGGTATGCTGGAATTTTTCATATGTAATCACCTGTATTTACATTTCACATAAGCAAAAAGGAAAATCTTGGATCTCGTTTCCCTCGGAATTGACTTGTTTAATCCCATTCCACCTGGCACATAAGATGCTATGAAAGAACACTTCATTTTCTATTGGCAACCTTTGAAATCTTGTTGTTATGAACATAATTGTGCCTTTCCGAAATTGAAGAACATTTCTACAACACATCCTCTCAACTAGAAAAAATTATATATATATATATCTGTCCTGTATCAGTGAGACCCACAATGATATAAAACAAACATACTGTTGGTGCAAACAAGGAGGAAAGCAAGGAGCAATATTAAAAAAATTAATAAATGAAAAAAGTCAAGCAGAAAATTGTAAAGAAAGAGGGACATAAGAGTAGGATTTGTTGTCTCATTATTTCCAAGATGTCAGAATAGAGAAAAGAAAATCAAAACAAGTAGGGAAAAAATGTTGGGGGGGGGGGGGGGGGGGGGGAGAGGGGGAGGAAATGGACGGACACGGGACGGGACACACAGGGTACATTCTGTGCTCTTACATGGCAAATTCTGGTGTATCAGTGAAACCCGCAAAGATTTTAGAACCAATTATTAACCAACTAAATTTAATTCTACAATGATCTAGAAGATGTAACACAATAAATAAAAAAGTACAGATCTCTTCAAGTTTATCTGAATGACTTCACTGGAAAGGTCTTAGCAGTCGTAATGCCTCAGAGGTGACAGCAGATATGATGCAAGCTTGAGATGAGAGAGATTTCAAATGTGCCCCACATTGTCAATACCAATATAATAAAAATACAGTCTAGACATAATTGCCATCAGCTGGACACAAAAACGGTTCAAATTAGGGAGCAAAATGTTCTTTCAAAGAAGAAATTAAACAGCTCTGTCACACTGTGTTAATATTTAACATGGATCACACAGAGATCTGTTTCTATCTGATATTTTCATAACAATCCAATTGACTGGAAGGCAATGTCACGGTGAAATGTGCAGCTAATGCGATGCTGGGAAAACCAGCAGCACCTCAGAGGACAGCATCTAAGTTTCTGAATGTTTTTGAATAATGGCAGATATCAACAAGATCATTCAATAAAGACAAATCCAAAGTGCTACATTTTGAAAGGACATGAATATAACAGACATGAACACAGAACAGACTGGCAATAAAACACTCCATTGGGAGTCAGTGGATAGAGATGATCACAAACCAATAGACTAAATTTAGTGGTATCTCTCCAAGAGACATCTCACTCTGAAATACGTTGATAGGCATGGGGGGAGTGAGTGTGCAGATGTGCACGTGCACGTGAAAAGGTAATTACTACTTCTTTCCATCTCTTATAGTGTTGTATTCAGTCGGGGCATCAGAACTGTTGGAAAGACGTGGGTAAATTATGACAAGTCAACTGGAGTATGACTACTAGGAGGTCTGGTAGTACTTGACTCACAGAAGCTTTTCAAGACTAGGTTAGACAAATTTACTCAATCCTGCTGCAGAAAAGAAGATTGAACTAGCTGACAATCTGATCTTCCAGGCAATAATATATTTCTCCAATAACATTCTACCTGCCACAGTCAACCATTTTCAAAGACTGAAAAAAAAGGAAGGCTGCCTCTGTGTCTTCAACAGCCTAGGTTCTCTCTTACATACCTCCAATCTTCAGACTCCCAGACTCAAAACCACCACATCAACTTCCTTTACTACTGGACTGGTGGAGAGGAGCAATTCTGCATAGACGGTTTTTAAATTTCCTCAGCATGAGCCAATACTAAACTGAGGATGACCATAGATAACTTTTCCTATTTTATTATTCTTTGGCTAAAATTAACTAGAACCTCATGTAAGAAAAAACATATCATGCATCATTTTTATTTTCATGTTACATATTGTGTTCCTAAAAGGAGCATGAACAGCTTTGTATATGAAAACCTAATGCACAAACAGTGTGATCAAAGACGCAATAATCTGAATTTCACATGAACACAAAGTGGTTATAGAAGGCTTCCTTTCCCTATGCTGTCTTCTTCAGCCATTTTATGGATAGATGTCAACAATTCTTTACATTATGTGCTGTAAAGACTTTTGAAAATTATTTGCAAAATGAAAGCAGCATTCAACAGTTCTGAGAAGTAGAAAATAATTCATAGTTTTATGAGAAATGTCATTTCAGTATAGTCAATTAGAAGAAATGGATCTTCTGTACTGATGAAACCATCCTTGCGAGGATAAAGAGAATAAGCTCTGCTTTTCTAGATTCATCAGCTCTACTGGATAACCCTAGCCAGCAGTGGGAGATATGGAGGTGGGTTGTACGATAAAGAACAGGCTAGAGGCAAGAAAAGCTGTTATAATTATAGCTGGGAACACAGAATTTGTTAAAGGAAGTCTACTGTATAATTACATTTGAAAATTTAGCAAGATGCCCAGAGGCTGGCTTGCAGCTGTCAGGAACTGGTAACACTAGAGTTCTGCTCAAGAGGCAACCACTATTGCAGCTAAGCACACCTCCCTCTAGTTGAGCTGGCTTTGATAAAGCAAAGCAATAACTTCAGCTAAAATTAGTAAGATTACATAACACATGAGATTATACCTATTCTCAGTAAAAAGTATTCAGAGTCTGGGCATTATCTTAAAGGAGACGAAATGTGTATCTGCGGTTTTCTGTACTATATATATGTTTTTTTTTGGTGAGTGGTAATGGTATTATATTTTGTGAATTATGTATTTTATTTAATAACAGTTAAAATTCAAGTGTATTTTAAGATATTAATTCATAATCAAATTAACCTCATCTACAGGTTAATAACACCTTGCATGCAAAATCACAGTTCTCACTTCAGTTTGCCTGACCCAATCTAATGAAAATGAATGGGTGGAATGCAGACAGAATGCAAGATAAAGAAAAAATCTACATATCTGTTTTCTTCTTTGGATTTAGAGCTGAAGTAATACTGAACTAAGAAACAAATAGTAAACTACAAACACTTGCCCAAAGTATTAATCTGCAGACAAGGTTCTGCAGATTCTGCAGTTCTGAGAAAGTATGAGATATGATTAAGACACTTTGGGGAAAAAAAAAAAAAAGACAAAAGATGGGACTGAACAAATATATAAATTGCTCATGTTATGTGAAATTAATGTTTCTATTTAAAAAGGCAATTCAGATATTGTGGCAATTCAGATATTAGCAAACTAAGTGCTGAACACATTTCAGTAAGACTTTTTAAGATCCTGTACTGATGTTGAAAATTAACACCAACCAAAAATATTACTTGTACTTAAAACACATCTGGATAAAGAATTGATCAATAATTGTAATACTTTCATATATTTGTTCATATTTGTAATGCTATCAGAATTTAGTGTTGTATTTTCACATTATCAGTACTACAAAATATAAAGCTCTAGAGAAAGCAGAGACAACTAAAACAACAAAAGAACTTTGACAGCCGTTTCTTGTATTCAAACTTGTATTTTGAAGAGTAATTTAAAGAGATATGCCTACATTATGGACTGCAGAGAGTGAAAACTGAGGGTTATTTAACCTTTAACTAAACCAGCAACTGCTTCCATTTTGAAAATGCGAAGGCTGAAGTTCTTAAATCTCCAAGTAACATCGAAGTGCTGAACTCTTAAATATAGGTGGTATATCAACCATTCCCTATTTGCTCCATCAGCCTCAAAATATTCTTACATTTCATTCCTCATTAGTATAACTAGTTTAAATAAATAGTTCTCTGCTGTACAGAAAGGTAGAAAAGTATCATAGGCTTTGCTCACTTAAAAAATGTTCTAAACTTCAGACAGAATAAAAGTCTTTGTTCTGTGCATCATTTCCAAATCTGGCCCTCACTCAATGTAACAGGACTGTTTTTTTCTAATTATAGCAATTAATTTGAGGAAGGAGGAGGAAAAAAAAACCTAAGAAGTCAGTTATTTTAGATAAATTTCCATCCTCTTTACAATTCATTACATGAAGATGGAAGTAACAATGGATGATCATTTCAACAGGAGGGGCATTTATTTAACATGTAAAGTTCCAGTTTTGTTTCAAACTTCTACAGATAATTAATCTTTATAATTTATTCCTTTGCTTTTATTTTTAATGGAAAATACAGTCACTTGTAAAACTCAAGTATTTGAGAGACATACCAATGAAAGGGTGTTTTTAAAAGAGAAAAATTGAAATTAAATTTGAAAGAAACTTCAGGAGCACAATACTGATTTCAGACAATGACTTTGGTTTTGTTCACATATGAATTTTTCAGGACTAAGTTGAAATACTATGAGGCTTGGTCAATTATAGTTGCGCAGAGACTGCAAATGTAAAAGAAAAATATCAGGCTTTAAATCGATTTCCTCTTCTTCAAGCATAACAGTTTCCTGTGTTGACTTGTTATGTTCATGTGTATTATATTATACAATGAAGCCTTAAGGACTGCAATGATCCCTTCAGGAATGTATAGAGAACTACTCAGTCTTTCACCTAGTATGTTACTGTAGAAGTTCAAGAGCATTTCCATGAAATAGTTAATTTTATGTATCAACAATTCCACAGTAATGTGAAAAAAGAAAGCAAGAAACATTAAATTGCTGATTATTGCATGTTCTTGCCATTGCTCTGGACAAAGAAAAGCCTTTAAACTTAATATTGATTTTTAAAGAAAAAGGATGTCTTAAATGGAATTTTTCTGTAGATTCTAATATGTAAGTACACAAATCTATAAATCTAAGAAAGAACAAAGAAGAAATAAAAGTCAGAATGACATTCCTTGCTGATACATAGCGCAAAAAATGAACACTGTTCATGTTTGTACAAAAAAAAAAACAGTCTTTCCCAATATATGAACCTCTTAAGCAAAAAGCTTTGTATGGAAATAAAATCTTCAATGCAATTGACAAGTGTTAGTTTCCCAACTGAAAAAAAAAAAAGTAAAAGAAATGTGACTGTGGTTCCAAGTAGATCTACTTCCTTTTTAAAATACTTCTGCAGTTTGATGTTTCTATCATAAAAAGTGCTGTGTACATTCAATGTGGGTTTAGAACACAAAGAAAAACAATACCACACCTCTGAATGACGAGTGCTGAAGATCAGTCCCACTAAAGCTCCAGAATTGTGAAAAGACAGTTTGCTGATCTTTCTACTGCGTCTCTGTCAAAATTTGTTTTGACCTTGCACATGTGTATGTTATAATGCACATGTCACTGTTATAATCTAAAAGATGGAACTACTTTAAAAAAATATTTTCCATTTAATTTTTCAGGTATGGAGTTACGACTTTTGTTACTCTTATCACTCTAAGTTACATATAACATTGTAATTCATGTTTTCAGCCCTAGTTACTAGCATTTCTCTACACATTTATCCACTGAAACTAGCCATTTTCAAAAAAGCTGCAAAGTACAACACAACTAAATATTTTAAATCAGTATCTGCTATATAGTTTTAAGTTATTTGACCATTTTTGAGAGATTCAAATTAACCATCCTTATGAAGACATTTTTTTAACATTATGGCACTTACATTGGGAAGAACATAGTCTTCTGTCTCTAAAATTGCTTTTAAATATTTTCAATAATCTAATTCTATTCTTTTCCTCAAAACACAGGGGATGTCAAAGAGCATATAACAATTCCTAAATTAAGGAAAGAAAAACAAGAATGCACATTATAAAAAAAAAGTAGTAATAGGCAGAGACAACTTCACTAGTCTGTGACATATGACATCTGGTAGACTATTATCATAATAAATGGGAAAAGTAGGTGAGAGTCTGTCAACAGCAAGGTATGAAGAAATGCATCTTCATCAGGATGACAAACATATCTGCCTTTAACAAACAGGTCAAACTGAAATTCAAGTATCTGAGTTAAGTATCTTCATTGTATTTCACCCCTTTTTTTTCCTGATATTAACAACTTCACTGAAACAAACACCTTCATTTATCACAGATATGAATTTATGCAATTTAATTTCTTTTTTAGTGAGGATAAATTAAACTTGCTAATAATCAGTGGGTGAAAACTGACTAGGAACAGCCTATTACTTTCTCACACTTTTACAAATCACTTTAGTTATGCAAAAGTAACTTAGATTGTCAAACAACAGTCTAAAAATGCTGTGCATCAATTTGAAACTCCTATTGGTATATTCATGCTGGTATTACACAGGGGTTGAAATAGCTTCAGCTCTGCAGTTGAATGCTATTGCATTTAAACCATCCATTTTCTGGGGATCATACAATGCATGCATGAACTACAAAAAAAAAAAATCTCATATAAGAGAAAGGAGGGGTAAAGAGTGAATTTCTTAAGGTAGGTCATGTTTACACAACTCATGTTTCATATGGTTCATTTTGTTCCATGCTTTGATTTTCAATTTTATGTCATCAGATGAGTCCAAATCAAGGGAACCATCATAAAATTATTACTCTATGAAGACCAGAAGTTGTAATTGTGTGCTTTAAAAAGGTTAGAATATTTTTTTTCTGTGAATAAAGCTAGAGCTAATTTATATTAATTCCTTCAAAAACTAGACCTGCAAAATAGCATTTACGAGATTATAACAGCTTTCTTCACATACAAAAGCAACAAAAGTTTGAGAGTCACTGAATAAACAGTAGAGTCACAATGCAATAACGGCTTTTGTAGGAATCGGAAGAATTCAGGAAAGTAAATGGAAGAGGCATGTTTGTTTTTTTTGTTGTTTGTTTGTTTGTTTTTTAAACTTACCTTTGACATAAAAAGTTACTTGGAAAAGCCAATTCTCTAGAGGTTATGAAAAATATTTTTTTTAAACAGAGTTTTCACCATCTTAAGATAAAGGTGAAAACTCAAGTATCATTGTATTCCTGGATACCTGTTTGCTTGATGCCTTGTTAGTTTTTGGGTCCTTTCAGCATAGTGCTGGTGAAGAGTGAGTCTGTATGATGGTATTTACTTTTAAACTGGTTTCAAGAAATGAGTGAGTTATTTGGTCACATATTTACAGGCTTTGGTAAAAAAAAACAACTGATAGCATTAAGGTAACAGAGAAACTGGTCTGGCAATAGTCTCTCTCACGTGCTCTAACTTCGTAACTATTACCTCTTGTCAACACATAAATGAGGCTACTTGAAGTGTAAGGTAAGAAAGCACAGAAATATTGCAATTTCAACATACTCAGAAATGCATGATGCAGTTTAATGATGGTCTAAGGTGATCGAACAGGAGACTGGCCCAAACACAATTAACCCATTTTGCTCTTTATTGCATTCCTTCAGAAGATAAACTTCTGCTGGGAATCAACTTCTGTGCAACTCTCTCTCTTCTCCCATTCACCAAAAAAGAGCATGAAGGAAGGTGGGTAAAATGTTCAAAAAAAACTATGTAAGGGAAGTGGGGATTTCCCCTTACATGGGTTCAATGGCTAACATTTTGTCTGGTTGCAATTCTGTTCTCATATCAAAGATGCTGATTTTTGGTGCAGTAAATCAACCAAAGATGGTTGATTTTTTAATCAACCATCAGAAGTGTCTAGCATGTAAGATAACTTCTGGGTTGCTCCCTTTTCTTTAATAAAAATCCAAATGAAGGCATAAAGACTTGCATAATAATTCAATATACGAGAATGGGGAGATCTAGTCAGGTATGGGGATGCTGCCATTGAGCAGATTCCACACTCAATTAAAAGTTTTGACTCCATTCTTTAAAAAGCTGAGGAAGTCACATTCTGCTGAAAGTGCTGAGGATGGCACTTACACTTCAGAATTTCTACTTCCTTACTGTACTGTAGCACAACTGCAATAGGAAAAGGGGATCTGTAAATAGACTTAAGATTGAGTGCTCTACCTATTTACCGGACTGAACTTGTACAAGATGGAGAGCAGAGAGACAGACACTGAGGCACGCAAATTACTCAGAGAATGTTTTTTTTTCTTCTTTTCTTTCTTCTTTTTTTTTTTTTTTTAATAAGCACATTTTAGTAGTTTCTAAAAATCTGTACAGCGATCATTTTTGGATTTAGTCTTTAACCTGCACAAATTGCTTGAATGATGAAACATACTGTAAGTTACTTCACAGCCTGCTCCATGCAACAAGCATTTGACTAGGGGACAGTTTTGACAGGTTGAGGTGCAGGGCAATATAAACATTATGTAATATTCAATATTTTCATCCTGTACTACATCTAAAATATTTAGATGATTTCATTGAAAGATTGTCCCTTGGAATGAAATACTGAGATTTTAAATCCATTTTGCTCTGCTGTTAACAGTGCTTGCAGACAGCTCTTGGACTTTTTAAAGGTATGGATCATCAGGATTCCAAAGCACAACAATAATACAAGTAAGCACACATTTAACAACTTTTCCTGCATCAAACCAAAATACTATTTTCTTAAAATGTGTACAATATTTAAAGAAGTGTTCTCAAGGAGGTGTTTTAATCCCATGTATTTTTATTATTTTCCTCCCCTCTCCACAGTCCAGTGAGAGTGTTCCTTATTGTAAGACCAAGTCAGAAAACTGGCTATTTGTAACAGTTAAAAAAAAAAAAAAAAAAAAAAAAGAAAAAAGAAGACCAAAAGACAGGCAAATCTGAAAATCTGAATGGACCTCAAAGGTATTATGTCAGGAAAGTAAGTTTTCAAATCTTTAGTGCAAAATAGCTAAGTCCACTTTTTTTCCCTGCTGTAAACATCCTCTGGCCTAACTTGTTCAAGTTAAATATTTAAGTCTGTTCCACAGACAGTTCTGGCCTCAAAAAAAAAAAATATTCAGTTAACTGTCTCAACTTTTTAGAAGAATGATACATCCTGTAAATGGAAATATGTGAAGTTATCGAAGTGAGCAGAGTAGATGTTTCTTAAATGTCACCTCCAAGGACACAGTCTTCTCTTCTTGCATTCTATTCCTATTTTTTGATGAATCTCTTGAAAGTACCTTTTCTCAAGTAAGATACAGATATTCACACTAACTTTCACTGGAACCTGTAGCTTTTCTACAGACAAGAGAAGACAGATGTGACAAAAAAAAAAAAAAAACACAACTGTTAAAGCTCACTTTTTTCCTTCAGTAAAATTCTAGCAATTTTCCCTTGCTTTTACTCTAACATTGTGAAGATACAAAATGCTCTGGCTACACCTAGCTTCTACTGTAGATTTTCACCTTGCTCTCCACAATAAAAAACAAACAAACAAAAAAACCAGACAAACAAAAAAATGTAACAAGACATTTTCTCACTCCCATGTGGAAGTAAAGCAGCATCTCTATTTGGAAAACGTAACTATACATTTAACTCTTTCTTCTAATTCTGATCACTGTGTAAATTGGGTATGCGTTTTCTGCTCTTCTGTGCAGCAACAGAAGAGGAAAAAAAGAGAATAAACAGAATATAATTACCTTTGTAGATAGTAAGTAGTGGTAAGTACCACAATTTCAATTCAAAGTAACTCTTTTTTTTTTTTTTTTTAATGTCTATAGTTGAAGCAAGAAGAGTAGCTACTAAACATTACCATCAGGATACATGGCTGCATCAAGCTTCACGTCTTAGTTACTTTACCAGTTAAAAATAAAAGTTCCGGGTTTAACTTACTACTCCACCTGATTCAGAGTGCATTTTCCATCCTCAATCAGTACAAAACCAGAAGATAGATCTACATATAACACATCCCAAAACAACACAGTAATACTAGAGGGTTAGGACCTTCCTCTCTCAAACCTTTTCCATAGATGCTTTCTGGAAAGAGACAGGTCTTTGAACATTTTAGTAAAATCACCTGTTAGCAAATATGTTTTCCCCACCAGCTCTATTAAGAGCCACAAATACACTAGAATAGCTTCGCATAAACTGATAAAGTTACACTCATTACTTCACCATGTTTCTAAGCAGCAGAAGGCATGCAATGTATTGAGCCACATCAATGGTCATTAGTCAAGTTTCTGCAATAGATTTAGCAGGATCACAAACAACTAACAATAAAAGTAACGAGGAAAAGAAAACAGACATCGTGTGTTTACAACACTTAGCTAACAGCTTTAATGATTCAACTTCAACACTTGGGGTGGCAGTAATAAAGTCCTACTACAAGTCTGACAAACACTTTAGGATACAATTAATACACAAAGCTTCAGGCTGATTTGTCCAGCAACAGTACCTTAGTCTTTTCAAGCACATCTACTCAAGTTAGAGCAGATTTCACAAACGATGTTTTCAGAGAAAAACTGCATTGATTCATTAACCTAATCTGACCAACTTCAATAAAAGAACCCATACTCAAAATAGCATTTATGCTAAGCTCAAGAGGAAGATTTTAAAATAATAGTAAGACAAACAAACAAACTAAATAAATAAACACAGCTGACTTTGGAGAATTTAAAAAAATAACAAAAAGCACAATCATTACCTGTTAGATACAAGAGAAACTAAAATAAGAGACAGAAGCTAAATGAACAGTACCTGGTGTATTTCGATATATTCCACCCGTTCTTTCTCTTTTTACATTGCAAATACAAAAACAGGTATCGCAAATTTCATTCAAAGAAATTACCTAGATTTATGAAACTATTATTTTATAAATAAAAATATAATTCAACCATTAAAAATAGAAGCATCAATTTAAGCTCTATTTTCAGAAGGAAAAGAGAAAAACTGACCATATCTGTTAATTCCTTGATGTAAAGTCTCAATTCATAATGTAAATTTGAAGAACTTGGAAATTCAATCACAGCAATCTACATGACCAGCTAATAGCCAAAAACCAAAGCAAAACAATAGATGTAGTGCAGATTTTACTCTATGGCATAAAGTTGTTGACAATACATTCCTCAATAAAGAAAAATTGAATTATAGCCTTAGGGTGGTTTAATTTGGTACAAATTTTGAATAATGTTATATACATTTCCAAAGCAGATGCTAAGAGACTCTACAAGGACACTCAGCTCAATCAGAAGCCAGATTAAAGTTCCATCTGGAATGAAACAGTTCCACAGCTCTATTACAATTAGCAGAGTCACCAATGTCAGACTCAAAAGTTGGGTGATGCAAAACTCTTTCTCTTCAAAATACAGCTATTAGCCCAGAAACCAAACAAGTTGTTCACACATCTTTAAAATGGAAGCTTCTAAGTATTCAAACTTGCACTAGTATAACCAGGATGAAAACTCTGATGCAGGCTATTCTGATTACATGAATTCATAAGACCATCAAAATACGATTTTTTATATCACTTCTCCCATTGTATGCATGTAGCATTAAAAAAAAAATCAAATGTTCAAAAAGCTGTGGTACTCGAAATATTAAAGACCACATCTATTTTTTTCCAGATGTAAGTTACATTAATCAGCCTGATTTCTATTATGAAACACTAAGCTGCTAGATCATAAAGTATCTATAATGATAATATTCAGCCAAGACTGAAGTGGAGACAGATAACCACAGGCAGCGTCCAGATAGCAGCCTATGCTGTCCTAGTGTAGACAGGAAAGTCTGGTGGAAATCTGAAGGGAGAAGTAGAATGTCAAAATTATGATTACTGGAACCCAATCTGTGTCTTTGACAGAACATTACCTTTTTAAGGCAGAGGTCAACACAAGTGTCTAATGCTGCTGGTTACATCAGACAGTGCCAGGGGCATCCACAGATTCCAGGGCCAGCAAAGAAAGTACTGCTGATAACACCAAGGTGACCTGACTGATCTGTTTCAGTTCCACTCATGAACATAGTGAAACATACAGCTTCACTATTAGTTAACTCAGGTTCTAAGAAAGATGAAAAATAAAACAGCACCAAAAAAAAAAAAAAAAAAGAAATTTAGAAATCAATGCATTATACCTATAATTGAAGCATAGATTTCAAAGTCCGGGCTGGGTCCACACCACAAGTCTAGGCAGTTGTTCCAACAGTGCCCAGGGAATTACTAAATTCTTTCCCAAAGAAATATCCATGGTGCTAACTGATGACTTGTGACAATTCTGAACACAGTGAGACAGCCATGCAAAGCTTTATGGATTTAATCCATGATCTGTGACTCTTGTTGCAGAGTCATGAACTTCCATAGCTCTGGACACATACAGTGCAGTAACTGAAGTCTTTTATTCCTCATTAAAATATTCAGTAATCTAACAATGAATGACCATAATCAGCAGTAGCTTACTCCTCAGTATCATATTACCTGTTCCTAAGAAAATCCTGAAATTATTTCTCAAAGGCCTACTACAAGCTTATTTAGATTTAGACCAACATTTGGCAGCATCTCTGAATGACTTCTTTGTCAATGAAGAGGAAAAGTATCAACTTTCACTATTCTGTCTATCTCAAAAGCTTTTGAACAATGACAAACTCATCAACCTTAAAAGATGTGACAAATCCTGGTTACTGAATTAGAGTGGTTTAAGTTATTCTGGTAGAAAACACCAGATGATTACAAGTTCCCTGCCTTGTGAAATTCCTGAAGGATCATTTCTTTCACTGCTCCTTTTCAAGATCTGGATGTAGCTGTTCTGTGACTTAGCAAGTGCCACAGACAGGAGTAACAGTATAATGATTCGCTGTTCCAATTGTGCCTGTGATCATGTCGTCATCTTAAAGAACCTCGAGAAAACCATCTCACAGACAAACAGCTGGTTGATGTTCTGTGCTGGTTGTTTTGTCCCGTGAAGAGACTGAGTAGGTGCTGGTCAAGAGAAAACAGAAAATTCAGTTTAACTTTTTTGTTCGTTTGTTTTTAATCAACAATTGGCCAATCTACTACATAGCCTAGCAACACTCTTACATCCTCTGTTGATGCTAACATGGTATTTGGCAGCATCCTCAGAAAAAACACTATCACTTCTTCCGCTAGCTGGAGAACTCTATTCCATTCTAGCAATAACTAAAAGTTATTCAATTATTTATGATTTCATCATCACTCAGCTGCAGCATATTTTAAGATCAACTCATACAATTCTGGTTTTAAGCTCTCTTCTGTGCACTCGCTTGACTTCAGTTTAAATGACTACCCAGAATTCCATGGGGAAGAAAATTCCCTATGATTACAAAGGCAAAATACTCTTCCACATGAAACACAAGACTTTCTTGGAGGTTGGTCCAAGAGCATGAAACAAAAACATTCCCAGCAGCTGACAATCATCATCATCATCACCACCAAGCCCAAAGTGCATTTCTCACTCTTGCTAACCTACATATCAAAATGTGTTTAAAACAATACAAAAGACTCTTTAGTTAAAAATTATTCCCTTGGGAAGAGATCAATGGAATGCAGCACCACTGGAGCATGCCCCAGCAATGCTGTGGGGAAGAGAGCATTGCAGCTCAGCACAGAAACAAGACCCCAGTCTACTACGGTATTAGATATGTTGGCCAACAGCTGCTGCCTTCCCTGCTACTAGCAGCTGTTTATTCTGATTTTTACACCATTCACTTTGTACTGCCATTCCACAGGAAAACAACTCTAAAAAAATAACCACCACCTTCACACATGAATCACTTCCCACTGCCACAGACCTTTGCTGTGTTCTGTGGAAATCTGCTTTAAATGACAAAACAAGTGAGATTTAAAACATAGTCTGATTTAAAAGACAAAAGGTTTAACCTTATTTTTTCTTGATTCAGTTCTATCTTCCGTTTTCCACAACTTGTTACCAAAAATCATTTTGAAAAGTTAAGTATGCAGTACCTCTTAGCTCTTATGGCAGAAATATAATAAAGAACTCCAGTAAATTAGATATATGACCTCCCATGCTTGAAACAAGGTTAGTTATCCTTGACACTGTGTTCCAGACATACTCTTACTATAACTTTTAAAACATTTTCCAAAAATTACTGTGTAAGTGATGTAAGGTTTACTAACTCTATTATTATTTTCCACGACAGAGAAAAAAGCATTCAGTATTTGGGAATAGCTCCTAAAATTAACTTAATTGGAAAAGAAAGCACACTACTTAGATATTTATGGAAGTGCTAAACTATCTTCAAATCAATATTTTAATCACTGTACCTAGTGTACTTCAACAAATCAACATGTCTTCACCAGAAATCCAGAATTCACCTTTTTTTTTTCCTTTTTTTTTTTTTTTTTAAAAAAAAAAAAGGAAAACCAGGATAATGCTGTTTATAGTTTGTTTTTAACACCCAAATTACCTTCACTGCATTATTCCATTCTGCAGTACACAAAGACATATCACTAATTATTTACTGGAGGAAACCTCTTCTACAACAGCTTTTTTTTTTTTTTTTTTGGAAATGCATGTAAGGTCTTTAAAAAGCAATCCTGCTGAGATGTTCAATGGAAGTCATAATGGATCAGGTTCCTTTCTGTTTTATAATAGAAGTTTTTAAAAGGTAAAATAATCACAGCTTTGTAACAGCGAATAACAACTGTTTCACCTACCTTGTACTATTCATTGTCAGAGTATCTTGTGGAAAACATTGTTATGAAAAGATACTGTGAAAGATTTCCTCCCATTTCTTTTGCCATTAAAGGAAGCTCAAGTACCTGACCATATCTTTCCTCATTGGCAAATCAAAAAGCCAAGTGCCCTCAGCTGGCTGTATACACTTTTAAATATTTAACATAATTCCTTCTAAAATATATTTAAAATTAAATCTGAAATCATGACAACCCATTTTAGGAGGGAGCTGGAAAAAAAGAAAAAAAAACAAGCAAACAAACAAAAACAACTGAAAATTGCTAGGTAGAAAAGACATCAGCTCTGATTCTGCTCGCCGAAAAGCTCCACCTCCAGAACACAGAAGAGTGTATGTGAGAAACACTGTCACGGACTTAAACTTCTCCCTAACCATCTTTACATACTGGGTTAGAATACAAGGTTACAGAATACAAGAAGAGTGTCTGGACTGAGTCACTGTAGCTGTCCTGCTCTTTTATAAAAGCCCCTACTAAAGGTATAAAGAAAGAAGTGGATGAAAACCTGGAGATAGTTTGCTCCTGGGTTTATCCAGTTTCTCAGACTACAACAGGCTCTCAAGCAGGTGCTAAGAAACCATATCTGATTTTTCCAGTTTTTTTGAAGGAGTAAGTTGACTTTCAAAGCTGTAAAATAACAGGAAAAGCAGGAAGCTTTGTTTTCCTATTCTACATTATGAATAAGCATTTTATCTGAAGACAAAATTCACCAGTTATTTAGAACACAGTGATTATAAGCAGTACCTCATTAATCAATTTAAATTTCAAAATGTACTTCCCCTTTTAACACATATTCAGAATATTTATCCCGCAAATGAAAATACTTTACAAACAATTATGTATTATCTCTGTACATTTAACACATTGCCAATATGTTAAATGGACACAAGTAATACATTTTAAAAATCCTAAAGTAAATTAATTGTAAATTAATTGGTCTTCCACTTTTGTTCTCACAGGCTGTCCATTCTGTATTACCATCAACAATTGCCATTATATACATTGATTCAATAAATAAAAAATAAAAAATAAAAAAACCCCAACAACTTCCGGGGTGCTGAGCAAAAAGTTCTGCAACCCCAAACAATTTAACAAAAGCCCCTTACAGAACACAGAATGTTATTCTGGCTATACTGTCACCTTTCTGGAACTTAGGCAAATTCATGGAGTTTTCTTAAAGTTCACAGATTTATAACTGAAATCTCTCTCTATACCAAAGTCATCTGGGGAAGTAACGTGATTGGACTTGGTAGTTCCATATGACGCTGTCCTGAACATAATAAACATAATGGGAAAAAAAAAAATGTTTACATCTGTATAAGATTTAGACCAAGAAAATAAAAGATCTTGACTTGTAGTTTAGTCAGCACTGTCACTGCTCTGATTTGTCTTGAACTAGTTATCTGTTGCAAAACAGCATCAATTCCTAAGAAAAATATTTCACTTAAAACCCCAAACTGGGTCCCAGTAATGGAAAAATTGAAACAAATATTAAAATAACTTGAATTCTTTGCCTCCCAAGAATTAGATGTGTGGGTTGCAATAAGCTAGAATATTTATATTTTTTTATATTTATGTATAATGCTATTTGAGTGGATTAGGCTAGGAAGATAATGACAAGATAATGAAAACTTACTGTGTACCTGTTAAGTTATACCACAGGCAAGTCTTTTAGCACTGTGTATAAGGTGCAATTTTCCAGCAGCAGAGACGTGAAAGAGAATCTCAAAAGCTTTAAGCTGACTACTTGATGCAGTCTAGATTTTTAGGATTTTTTTTTAGCCAAAACCCAAAGAAATATGATTTTCAATTTTTGCAGTCCTTCATGCAAGATGAGCAGAAATAGGGTGTAAGTATCCAAAAAGGATATCCCTCCTGACCCTTCTTTGGACAGCATAAAATTAATTTTGAGCTCAACTCCATGAACCTTATCTATTTTTTCTTACTTTCTCTTTTTTTTCTGACACTAACAATTTAGAAGCTTTCAAGTAACACATATAAAACTGTATCTTATTTTACTACTTTTTCAATTCGGAAAGACAAGTATTTTTAGGGTAGGCTGGTTCTTTTGTCTGAAGAAGAAAAAAAAAGTGATCCAAGTGCAGCCAAATGAGACAATGCCTAACAAAGCTACTCTCACTGAAGTGGCATAAAAAAACAACTGCCTTCTGCTAACCCGTCCCAGTTCTTTCTTCCTTCACTTTCACTTTCAGTCTTTCTCTATCAACAACCTCTATCTTACCAAAATTTTGTTCTCTCCCCCTTTTCAAAGTCACTCCTTTACTCTTTCTAAATCTTCCCTCCAGCTACTTTTATCTGCCTTAATCTTTATTTATTCAAGTGTTGCACGGTGTGGAGCAACTGGGCCTCTAGAAGCAACTGGAATTTAAAATGAAGACTTTCCGAATAAAAGAGGCAGGAAAAGTTTAACAGGTGAAAAAAGTCAACTGATATTCAAGTCAGTCTCCTCTGCAACTTCAGCACTAGCTCCAACATAATCCTCAAAACCCGAGTATGAATACTAGATCTTACACCAACCACAGAAACTGCTGCTTTTCAGAAAGATGAAAGGAAGACAGCCTTTCAAGGTTAGGTTTACACTCACACAGACACGTCACCCCCTCATCCTGTTCCTCAGAGGTTCAATCGAATATACCTGAATGTACATTATGTGAATAAAATTCTACACATATTGTAGATTCTATCTATTTCACGCATGCAATGAAAAAAGGAACTTAAAAAATGGGGGAAGGGGTGACTCAGAAAAGTAATTCTCTTTCCAACCTGAGGAAACTTTAGACAAATTTGCCTTTGATAATCGACTGAACAAGCTGCACTGCAAGCATCAAGGGATGGTGCAGGGATATCTAGCAGGTGCTGCAGTTTATCACAAAACCGTCTAAAATAATTGGAAGTGACAACCAGCACTACCACAAATGATTTATTAGTCTTTCACTCAGCTTTTCAGCTTCCTCAGGGCCAGAATAAATAATTTACCAACTCTGTATCTTCCAATCATTAATTCTTCCCTGTGCATCCAAACTACATTTAACTCTGCTGGGTTCAGTGGAATTAAAAACACAATATGAAGACTTTTTCCCCCCCAAGTTAGTATTATCTGACTTTATCTAAAAGTAAAATTGTCAATCAAAATTTATATCTGGTGATAGAAGGATTAGAGCTAGCAACTAACATTGAGTTACAAAATATCTGTAGAATAAAATGAAAGTTAAACTGAAGAGATATCAACAATGAAATGCTCCCAGGGGGCCAGGTGTGTTCTCAAAATATAAAGTACTGATAATGTCTGAAGACATTGATTAGAATTGTTTTTCTGATCCATAAACTAGCATTAGTCACAGACAAACATCTTACACATCCCACATGGTAAATACATGATGAAAACACTGGACAGGAAATATTCAGAAAAACAAATGAAAAAGAAGACGCGGCCAAAATGGGAGGATTAAGCATGCACAGAATGATTCTGTGAAAAAGGCAGTACTTTTTAAGGGAATATCTCATTTATTGTAAATACATTAACAATACAAGATTTACTAATGCCTTTATGTTTGTATCACCAAAAGGAATAAAAAAAGAGCATTATACAAGGTAGATTTAGAAACCAGGAGTATAAAATGGCATGAAACCAAAGTACACTTTCAAATTTAAAACAGAATATTTAAGGTACCATATTCCTATTAATTATGTAGAGAAAACACAGAGAAAACAAAATCACACCCTAAATCCATTTTTGATGTAAGCTAGTCTTGTCTCATTAAATCAGCATCTATGATTAAAACCAAGATCATTTTTGGTACATAATGTATTGCATTGTTAGAGCAGCATCTGTTTGCTGCACAGCAACACATTTTTCAGCTTTAAGAAACTGTATTCATATAGAAGAAACAATCCAGACTTTGAAGATATAAAAAATATTTTTTACTTCCAAAAGCATTTTGTACTAAAGGGGTTAATAACATTAACGTGCTAATATTTTGCATTCCAAGAAGAGGCTTCAAGCTGTTGGAAACATACAGAAGAAGAATTTCATGGTACTAACAGCTTTCTTTCAGTCCTATGGGACTGAGACAACTCAAACTTTAAGTGCTTAGAAGAAAAGCTCTGTGAAGCTATGAAGGCTAATCAATAGGGCTTTCACCAAATGATAATACAGTCTGAAATGAAATAAATTGGCCATAACAAAAATGCCTTACCCTTTTTCTCATCATTAATCTCAATATAGAGAAAAGTACAGTATAAACTGCAAGTCCAAAGTAGCTGACATACAAATCACAATTATATTTGCAAACTACTTTTAACAGTGCAGAATTTTTCACAAATACAGGAAATTTAAGATGACTTGTTTTTCCTCAAACAATTCTTTTTAGTGAGATTGTAAAATCTGTATTCTGTTTCTACTGTACAGACATTTTACTGTCCTTCAGTTAAAACACAGATTATCAGCTACTGCTACCAAGCAAGCATGACCTGAACTCAAATCTCCCCAAATTTTTCATAGAATGACACTGTCAGAAGGACTGACTATTTTTATCACTATGACAAGCGATGTTCCAAAACAGTCCCAAACATTAACAAAAAGCAATATTGTAAATAATAATAATAATAATAATAATAATAATAATAATAATAATAATAATAATAATGGAGAAACTAAATCACAGGCAAGGTATTTTCCCAACAGTTTGGATGAAAGACTTCAAAGAACTTGGATCTTAGCACAAAGAGGGAGCATCTCTCAGGAAGCCTACCAAAGGTGCAAAATACACTCGATTTCAGCAACAAATCACTGAGCCAAAAGGTCGTTTGGCCTCAGTGTCTGTTGCTTAGATTCATAAAGAAGTACTTACTGTGGACAAACAACAAAAAAAAAATCCAAAGTATACTGCCTGTTGCTTCTACACTCTGGATATAGGTCCTATAAATAAGGGGATCCAGAAAGCTGTATTGTCATTTGTCTTTTAACTTACAGTATGTAAGTTAACTTACTGTACAATCTTTTTGGAACAAGTACATAGACTTTTGCACTTGGGCAGAAAATAGACCTGGACACATTTCTCTCACTATAAGTCTTCAATGCCTTAGAGTATTTTCAAAGGTTAAATAAATAAAAATAAAGAGAGATTGAGATTGAAAAAGAGGGGCAGAATTATCATGTACCCTGAACAACACAAGAATCAGCCACAATTTACACAACGAGGAATTTTCACTGAAATTTTACCTGTCTCTGTAAGAGTAGAAAAAAAGTGTATGAGAAATACAGTATTTCCTGTGTATGAGAAAGAAAGAGCATTTCCTTCTGATCCAAACAGTTCTGGGTATATCTATAGTCAGTAATGTCTGTTTGTAAGAAATGTGCCTAAGACAGTACTAGATAAATTTATAATTTTACTTATCCCAAAACACGAATCATGTTGCCAAAAGTCAGTTTAGACAAAATGTCTTCACCTACAGCACAGGTTCACAGATTTTCTCTCTGTCATCTTGGTGTGATTTTTCACCTTCATCATTCTAGTTTCCTTCCCTCATTTTTTTTTTTTTTTCCATCACAGCTATTTGTACATTCTGACAAAACCTTGAGATGTGGAAGAAAGGAACACTTAGTAATTATGCTCAGTTTCATCTGCATTTACCATTCAGTAGATCTGTCATCTCCACTTTACCATAAAGAAGTGAAGCAGAGAAGGGCTACAGGGTGCATGTGGCAGTGAATCAGGAGCCAAACTTTTCATCTCCTGACTCACATAGCAATAGCATTGCTTTCTGGGCTATATAAATGAATACTGCATCCAACATTACCATTCGGGCAGAAAGCATTGATTCAAACTCCAAGATTCTTCATTTTAACCTGAGCTACCAAAAGCCTTTTTCTGTCCACCATCACCAAAAAAAATCCTAACCAAAGCTGACTACAAGATATACAAGGAAAGCTGAAGTTACGCACCCTGTTAGGTAAATCTATGTAATTTTATGTAAATCTATGTAATTTTATGTAATCCCCTTTCTCTTGAGGAAGGCTTTTGACTGTTTTTCAGTTTTAACACAAAAGTCACTCAACTAATCAGGTCAGCCAAGCCAGCAATCTGTAGAAGTTTAATTTTAAAGAAAACGTACTCGTTATCATAGCTCTTTATCTGTAGACATTTAGGTCTACCCTCCTATAAAGCCTTCTTTTTTTGTACATTTAAGAATCATCCTCAAAGACTGAAAAGGATGAAATAAATTGAAGTAAGGCACAAAATGACATTACATAAGAGGGTAAAGGTGGTCTGTTATTTAGCAGCAGAAGCAGGCCTCATTCATGTTGCCCACATCTCAGGGAAGTACAGTGTATACCTGAAATAAAACATCCATTCTGAGTATATACCAACCCTAGTGGATGCCATGATCTCTTTAGTATTCTGCAGAAAACTGTGTTGTGCAAAGAACATAATTTTGCTATTTTATACAACAAGTAAAAGGCATGTGTGTTCAGTAAAACTCATGCTACATGTAAGGAAAGCCCAGACTTATGGAGTAACCTGCTTTTGTAATCACCAAAACAAAAGGCATCATGACAGAAACCAACCCAACTTCTAATCCCATTTTAGCTAGCAGATTAGTAGATACAGCCATAGTGAACATGTAACACCTCTTGTACTGAATGAATGGAATAAAATTCTGTTGTGTCTTTGCTGTTCTCAAATTATTAGGCTCCGGGGAAACCTCACTGCAACCTTCCAGTACTTGAAGGGAGCGTATAAACAGGAGGGGGAATGCCTTCTTTACATGTGTTGGTACTGATAGAACAAGGGGGAATAATTTTAAAGTAAAACAGGAGATTCAGGTTAGAAATTAGGAGAAAGTTTTTCATTCAGGGGGTGGTGAGGCACAGGCTGCCCAGAGAGGTTGTGGATGCCCCATCCCTGGAGGTGTTCAAGGCCAGGCTGGATGTGGCTCTGGGCAGCTTGCTCTAGTGCTTGGCAACCCTGCACAGAGCAGTGGGGTTGAAACCAGGTGATCTTTAAGGTCCTTTTCAACCCAGGCCATTCTACGATTCTATGATTCTGTTAAGATTATGGTAAATGCTGCCTACTTGAGAACAATGCACGAAAGCTAGAACATTGCATCTTCCAAAGGTCCACGTTCCTCCAAACAAGAGGCCACTACCATATCTAAAAGCCCTACTCTAAAGTTACAAGATACATAACTAAACTTCCGATGTAGTTCTAGTAACAGCAATATATTTAAAAAGTAAAATTAAAGATAAAAGACTGAAAAAGACACAGTATCAGAAAATAATCAGTGACAAAAATAAAACCTTGCATCACAGGATTTTTGGCAATTCTTTCATGTTACCCCTTCCTCCTCCACTCTTCCTTCCATATATTTAATCATCTGTTAGTAGAAATTTTTATGGAATGGCTTGTCAAAAAGATATACCGAGGACTATCATGTTTTCACAGAAGCACTGTTAATAATGCATGAAGAAATGAAAAATATTTAGTTGCAATTTTCTAAGCTTTTTAGCAAAATATCTGCTAATCTCTTGCTTCATATACAATACCTGGGTAAAAATAAGATCTCTACCCCAAATTTCTTGTACCTTATCAGGCCAATAACTAATTCCTAGTATCAGACACCTGGTTTTCTAACATAATCCACATTTTTTGCCTTCTCTTCCTTTTGAAAAGGAACAGTTTCGCTTTACCTTTAACAACTTCATTTACGACTGGAACAAACCCTGGGGTAAAACTCCTAAGACTCCCCTCATGTCTGCAGACACCAGTATTCATGGTGGACTTTAACCCCACCAGTATTTGAGGAACAACACAGCTCAGAAGTAGTAACCCAGAGGTTTTCTGGAGTGCACTGCCAACAACTTCCCTACACAAATTGCCAAGGAGCTGATGAGTGAGAGGCCTTCTACCAGATAGCGTACTTAAAATCAAGGAAGAACTGATCAGGGATATCAAGGCTGGGGGTAAACTTAACTGCAGTGACTGTACCATGATGGAGTTCAGCATCCTCAGAGGCAGGAAAAAAGCAAGAAGTAGGATCAGTACGCAACAGCAGAGCAGACTTTGACCTGCTGAGGCATATGCTTGGAAGAATCCTGTAAATAGTTCTGGACAGAAGAGTCTAGGAAAGCTGTTTGATTGTCAAAAATGTTCTCCTCCGAGCTCAAGAATGGTTCATCCCAAAAAGCAGGAAAACAAGCTATGGTGACAGAAGACGTGAATGTATAAACAAGGAGCAACTGGCAAAACTCAAATATAAAGTATACAGGAAGTATAAGCAAGGACAAAAAACCTGAAAGGAATTAATAGAGAGACAATGTCCAAGTATGCAGGGATAGGGTTAAGAAAGCTGAAGACCAGTTGGAGGTGAACATGCAAAGGGATTTGAGGGGCATCAGGTGCATCAGCAGCAAAAGATATAATCTTTGTATGTATAATCTTTGAAAGGACATGCTGACCAGGACAGGGTTTTGAGGACTTGAGCAAATCAAACGCCACTCTTATATTGAGCAGCTAGAAAGAGGATCCAGGGAACTAAAGGCTAGTGGCCTCATATTAAACACTAGGATGACAAAAATAAACCTGGAAACCATTAGGAAACAACAAAAAAGCGATCAGGGAGGACAAGCGTGGACTCATGAAGGTGAAGTCATGTCTGACCAACCTGAGAATCCTATACACACAGTAAGATGACCAGGTTTGTGGACAAGGGGACAGCAGTGCTTGTCAGTTACTTCAACAAGTAAAGCTTTTACCACCAGCAAAGCATAGACTAAACAACTGGCTAAACTGTTGGACTTGGAAGGTTGTAATCAGTGGCATGAAGTCCAGATGTCACCAGGGGTGTGCTCCAGGGTTCAGTACTGCAGCCAGTATTATATACAAGCTTCATTAATGACTTCGATAACACTGCAGACTTGGTAGGTTTGGAGATAATACAAAACCAGGAGGAATTGTTGGTACAGAAGATGGGTGTGCTGCCATTCAAATGGACCTTCATAGGCTGCAGAAATGAGCCAAAAGTAATTTCATGAAGTTCATCAGAGGTTAAATACACAGTCTACATGTGGTTAAGAATAACCCCATGCACTACCACAAGCCAAAGGGCAAATGGCTAGAAAGAAGCTTTGCAGAAAGAGACCAGAGCATCCTGGTGGACATCTACTTGAACATCAGACAGCACTGCATCCTCACAGCAGAGAAGGTCAACAGCATCCTGGGCTTCATTAGTAAGAGCATTACCGGAAAGCCGAGGGAGGTGATTACTGCCGTTTATGCAGCACAGGTGATAGGTTTCTGGGGGTACTGTGTCCAATTCTGGGCTACCCAGTACAAGAGGCACAAATGTACTACAGTAAGTGGAAATTTCTGATGGAAAGGAGTAGAGAAGATGGAATCTGATTCTTCCCAGGGGTATCGAGTGAACAGACAGACAATAATGGTTACAAATACAAGAAATCTGATTTCAATGTAAGAAAAACTTCTTTTATGGTGAGAACAAAGCACTGGAACAGGCTGCCCATAGTGGTTGCAGTCTCCACCTTTGCAGATATTCAAAACCCAACCCAACAGTGTCCTGAGCAACCTCCTCTAGCTGATCCTGCTCTGAGCTGAGGGGTTGGATTAGATCATCTCCAGGGGTGCCTTCTGACCTTAACTATTCTGTTATAGGAAACCATAAGTGTTACTGCTCAAATTATTTGTATTCAACAGATACTTACACATTACTAGTGCTCTACAGAAATAGATGCTTATAGAGGACCTTAAGTTGTTATTGTAGGTCTTCCCAAATCTCTATATAAAGGTTATTTCTTCAAATATTGTCTATATGCATTGTTTTGTTGTTTTTTTCTCCTTTTTGTGTGTGTATTGTTTTTAGTCTGAAAGCATCATGTGAACAAAACACTGCATTTGATAGCATGATCTTAATGAAATAGCCACAAAAAAAAATTCTTTAAAATCACATTATTTGCACACACACAAAGATGTATCTTGAATGTAACTAAAGCATGAAATTCTGAACACAGTAGACTTGTTTATTCATTCATATCAATAACTTAAGTTTACAAGTAGTGGAAAGAATCTCCTTCTACGAAAAAGTTTTGGCAAATGTTAAGAACCAAAAGCTTACAGGACAAATGAACTAATGGAGATATATATGAGGAAAAATTGTAAAATAAAATTTGTATTTTTAACTTATCTAAGCCTTATAAATTATGCATCCGTTTTTACCTTAGACAACTGGTGGAATGTTGAAGAAACTGCATCACAGGGCAGTTACTTAAGAAAATCCCTATCATATTGAGCCAAATGGTTCATTCCTTTCAGAAAATACAGATTTATTTCTGCAGTGTTTTTTTCTGCTAAGATAACTGTTTTTAAAATTACGCTGCACTTTCTGAAGACCAACAAAAGTAGAAATGAGTATATCACAGTTTGAAGTGACCAAACATTATAATTTGCAGTCCTGCTGTTGCACAGGAAGATAAACTTCAGAGACAGTAAGCAACTACTTCCTGTGCATCTTACATACCTGTCAGCAGGATCTTTTACCACCTCAGCTAAGCACTGGCTCAGGACTGGTTCAGAGTATTGGTTTGTGACTGCCTCCTGTTCTCTTCAGCTGTCTTTTTCTCACTCCTTCCCTGAACCAGCACTAATGGTAATGTAGTCAGATCGGAAAATTAATAAAGATTAAAATTAATATAGCAAAAGACGACTGCATGGATGCGCAAGCAGCAGCCTGCATAAAACTGGCAATAACACATGGCTACGGAAAGGGCAAGTCTACCTTCTTTGGTTTCTGAAGTGATTCTCCAAATCAATCATCCTTACTAAGCTTCAGTTTATACTGGGGAAATTGTTCATATTATGCTCTTCACATTTTCAGCTCCTAAAACAAATTCTAGCCGCTCAGTAGTAACCACAGCATTTTTTCTTAAATTACCTGCCCTCATAAATAATTTTGGAGTTGTCAAATGAATTCTTAAAATTGCAGAATGAAAGCAGGCTACATAGCCTTTCCTAAAATACAGTCACTATAAAAAAAAGTGCAAAGACCCCAAAACCTCTGTCTCACTCAAATATTTGAATGTCTTATGAAAATAAAATAAACAAACAAAAAAAACCACTTGCATTTGTTTTTACTGAAAAGCATTTAGCATTCTAAAAGATTTTCCATAATTTCCATTGGCAACAATTGTGAAAGCTGAGTTGTATCTCTACGAAAGTAAAGAACTTACACTTCGCTATGTTGCATTTAACTGTTCAGCACTAATGCCTTTCAGAGGACAGCTTAATCTTATTGATTAAGGTTTATATCGTTAATAGATTTTTATTCTCATTTAGGGTGTTTTGCATTTTTCACACAATGCACAGAGCAAAATATCTCCCTTTTAGTTTCTGCACACTTCTGAACTCTGGCATGTCCCGAGCCTCCACCAACAGCTTCACCTTGACTCTCACCAAGTTAAATGAATGTAATTATCTCAGTTTGTGATCAAGATTCTTTGTAAGACCAAAAGACAAAACGGAGCTTTTCTTTGGAAGGCAAATCTAATTTGCTCTTTTCCTATAGTGCTGACACATGCTTTAAAGCAAGAAAACCCAAACGATCCTATGCTCAGCACAAGCCAGGAATTTTAAAAATCACCTCTTTGTATTCATCTGAATCTGAATGACTCAGGACAGAAAAAGGGAAGGGATCTTTCAAAAATTAGCTGAAGCATGTAAAAGACATTAACATGAGTGACCGCAACGAAAATATCAGCAATAGGCTTTGAAGAAATCTGGCGTGGATCACTGAATAGAAAACAGAGACAGATGCTAGGCTGCCTAGCCCAGGTCACTGCAGGGAGAACAGCTGCCTATGCAAGTCTTGCTTGGGACACAGAGATGGTGCAGGACTCGACCAGGACAATTCTTATAGCACGTGCTTGATGATTTTAGTATGGGAAAACAGTGGAAAACCAGATGGATTTTTTTTTTGGGTGGAGCTATGGCAAATTGAGTCATTTATTTAGTTTCAGTACTTGTTTTTATTCTCTTTTGTGTGTAGTTTTGGAACTAACAAAGAGAGTACGAATGTTGACTAACTACACAGATTTAAATATGAAGTAGAGGTAAGAACTTCTGAAGTGCTCTACCAAGTTATTAATATTTTAAGAGGTCTTAAAAGCTATTTTATAATAGTGCAGATACTGTTGGGACCGGAGGGTCTACATTCACTCAATATTAACTGCAGCATATTTTAAGATATTTTATTTTCACATTCACAAGGGGGTCAGAGGAGAAAGTCTTCCCTGATCAGCCTTATATCCACAATGACTTTTAGCTAAGAGTTAAAAGACTCCTTTATATTATAACCCACCAAACAATATTAGAAGTGACTTCCAGAGTTGTTCATCCATCCAATTGCTACAATCTCTACCATAGTAAATCTCTGGATTATGTTACAGAAAACTGAACTCACATCACAAATCCTGGTAAGCAGAAGGGAGTTTTTAAAGTGAATTTTTCTGTGATTGCCCAGCTCCCCATTTCATGACTCATGCATTCCTTCCAATCATATTATTCATCACTTCTTTTCATGGAGGCAAGAAATTATAAATGATTACTATCTCGATTTGTCTGAGCACAGAAAAAAGTATCTTTAGAATGCATGGACAACTCTACTCAATAGATTAGCTACTTATTCAAAATATGTTTCACTGAAAATGCACAATATGCTTTCAGATGTGCCTTTAGTTTTACTAGTTGTTTTAAGAATGTATTGCATGCACATGCACCCACTACAAGTGCCTCTCTAAGAGTCTTAAGAGTAGTACTGTACATTTTAGGTGCTTTTAGACAAACAAAATACGTTCTTTCAAGTTGTTACCAAAATAGACTTCTCAGTCCCAAACTGCTTTCACTTTCACTCCCAGATAGTGCAGGTATTTATTAAGAACAACTAGGCATAGCAAAGCAAATAGAAAATTGTTTAAAGATAACTACTTTGTAAATTTGGAAGTAAGATGTTTCAACTTATAATGTGCCTTATGTTTTCAATCCATTAAAAAGAGATAGCTTAGATATGCCATGGTGAAGAGTTGCATAGCACAAAAACAGTTCTGTACATGTACAGGCTGTTAAGCTGTATACAAATGCCATGTTTCTAGTCAACTTAGAACAAAATGGATTGTAATGAAAAGAAGATGACATAAAAGTCAGAAAGTGACCAGTGACAGGACCCACAGGAATGGTGTCAAGCTGCGGCAGGAAAGGTTCAGGCTGGACATCAGGAAGAGGTTCTTCACTGAGAGGGTTGTCACACACTGGAACAGTCTCCCCAGGGGAGTAGTCATTGCACCAAGCCTGTCAGAGTTTAAGAAGCATTAGGACTATGCACTTAGTCACATGGTTTGAATTTCTGGGTTGACGTGTGTGGTGCCAGGAGTTGGACTCGATGACCCTTGTGGGTCCCTTCCGACTCGGGATATTCTATGATTCTATGATTCTATGAAACAGAGAAAAGTAAATTTATCTAGTTAAATAATAGCAAAAATTTCACTTGTTGGCTGCATATTAGGAGAAACTTCAATGAAAAGCTTATACATTAAGTTACTAGATTACCCATACACAATAGCTTCAGTCTACTAATAGATACTGTAGTTCCAAAAGAATTACTTGTTTACCTGAATCCATAAATCACATGAAATCCATGTTAAGCTTTACGGTACAAAAGTTAAGTTTTTCAGTATTAAAGAGCTCATGATTTGTTATTCAAATGTTAGAATTGACATGAGTATGACAAAACGGGACAATCTCGGATGCTTAGGGTTTTTGAAAGCTCTGGTCAACTGAAACATGGCTGAAAAAAAAAAGAGAGAAACAAACTAAAGAGCAGCAAGAAAAAACAAGACTAGCAAAGCTTCTCATGTTTGATATTACTGCTCTTTTTACAACCACTTTATGGGACGTTTTTAACGTGTGTTGATCCTTACAACAGAGCAAGCAATATCAAATCCAAGTACGATTTTATGTCAAATACAAGACCCCAAGATAAAGAAAATAGTCTAAAATTGGTGTTTACGAAATATAAATGCTGTAATATGCTATATTCATCAACTTCAGGGCCACCATCAGCTTGTTGTAAGTTACACTCAAATGTTTACAAGATTCGAATTTCAGCTGAAAGTGAAAACAGGTTTCAGTAGAGACAAGTCATCCCACAAGCACAGCCTCTTTCACTGACCTTCTTGCAACTTCACTGTATTGTTGACATGATGTCAGAGGCTCTTTCTGGTACAAATCTTTACCTACACGTCAGGACAGAGTATGCTAGCGGTGCTCCACGTGTGTGCTAACTTTATGCAAATAAGAAGAAGTTATATCTACAAAATGTATTTTTTGGTTCTTTCAGTGCTGAGGACAGAATGAAGACAGAGATGCTTAAACAGGACTAAACTATTCTGACTACCGCTTTGCAAGGAAGTTGCATCTGAGGTAGAAGTGTGTTGCTAGTGTAAATAAGCTAGCAAAGTGTTCCTGATACAGACTTTACTTGATTTATTAAGGCATATTTCAGTGAGAAAGACTCATCAAAAACCTTCTGCCTTTGATGTGGATAAACTCAGCCATCTCTAATTCTGAACTTGCCAGTTGTCGTCTTTTGGATACTACTCATTTCCTGCTGTTAACGTGCATTCAAAAAAAAACCCAGAAGGCTGTCTAAAGTTTATTCAATTTTTACTAGCACTACTGAAATATAAACAGTTCCTGTAAGTCTTATGATGATTTTTTTCACTCCCTGCAGAATAAGAGGCATTTCCTCTCCAGAAAAAACATCAGATAGGATGACCTAATGCCAGGTGGCCTTACGAAAATCATAGAGAAAAAATGAGATAAGCATAAGGGGAGATAACAAAATCCCAAAATACGATAATACAACTTATATTATGAAAACTATAGAACCCATGTTTTGCATAAAAAGATAAAAGAATGAAGAAGTGTAAATAGAAAAGATGCATGTACGTAACTAGCAATAAGGCTACTTTCTATTGAAAAGCTTTCACAGAACAGGCTGCTGGGGTTCGACAGTCAAGCTAAACTTCACAATTTACTATGTAAGTGTTTAACCATGCAGCCATACTATCTCTAATGTTCTTTCAGATTAAAAAAGAAACAAAAAAAACAAAAAATCATCTACCGTACAGTGAAAGACACTTGTATGAATGTAGAAATATGTAAAGAGCAGGGTATTTTAATAATATAATCGGATGATTCATCTCTGCTATTGCTCACAGATGTCCAACACAAAAGAGCCTGTGCTTCTCAAAAAACCACTACTGCTACCAATATTACATCCTTAAGTTCTTATCATTATGATATTGCTTCAAATGGCTACACTATTTCCTTTCAAATCCACGTCCTTTTAGAGCTCTCATCTCCCTGCGAGCTCCTTAGTTCAAGCTGAGAACAACTGCTCACTACTTTGAGACCATGCCATAGAGTGCAGTACTGGACCTACTGAGGCAACTTCTTCCTGGCTTCCTTTATCCTCCCACAGACATTCTCTTTCTGAACAGTACAGAAAAGACTTTTCTAAGGAACATACAGATTTTTTATTTTTTTTTTTATGCCGAGGTCTTACTATGATCCACATTTCACCTGAACTTTTATTTTACATAATGCATGTTCTTTCTTTTTTAAACAACATACCTTCATACTGTCAAATCTGATCAGCCCTACATCCTTAACTGCAGATTTCCACAATGCATTGCAAAGCAGTCCTCCCACAAAGTGAAACAGAATGTGAATATTCGTTTTACAAAGCTACTGTATGTTTGGTTACAAATACTAGAGTATTTCTCCAGTATTTCCTTCAAAGGAAAGGACTATTTTTTACTACTTGTGAGAGCTGGAGAGTGCTGATCCCTATTCTGTGAAGCATGCTATCGTCATTAGGATGACAAAATCAAGTCTTATTGTGGCAAGAAGAAACATCATTTAGTGTCAACAACACACTGCTATTGATTTGAACTCCTCCTTGCCTCACGGGTGAAATAACAAGCTCCTACACACAGACTCTCTAAGCATACCAATAGAGGAGAGAAGCAAGAAAAATACTAAAAATGGATATATTAAAGATACAACAGGAAATATATGACTCACGAGATGTAAATTCTTTTATCTGTATGGAATAAATTGAAGAAGAGCTTAATATGGCTTCTGCGATTTCTATGGAGTTAGATTAGAACAGAAATACACCTATCAATAACACACCAGATTTAGGCTCCCCAACCAGAATCTCCTAGATGTTCGGCAACCTCAGTGAAACAGGCCAGCTTCATTTTCATGATCTACGACATGACTATTCACATTTTTAAAATTATGCTTTTTTTTTTTTAGCACCCCAGTTGGCCGTTTCAGTGTAAGACAAGGAACTGATTGAGCATAGAGCCGAAATTATCCTTTTGCATTACTTGCAGGATCTCTTTAAAACAGAGCTAAGAAACTGTCAGTCAACATGGATGGGTTCACTCTTTTTTCTATTTCTGAACAGATTTTTTTCCCTGAAAATTGCAAAATCATTTGTCTTCTTAAAAATATGTTAAAAAAATAATAGTGAGACCTGCAACATCATAATAAATATCACTTTGAACATTAATAGTTATTTTTTGAAAACTCAGTGATGCCTTTAAGCAAATTTGCAAAACAGAAAATGTAGTAGGCTGAAATTCTAGTTATAGCTCCTAACTGCACCCAAAATTTAAGCTAATTTCAAACACATATATAGCATCGTAGTCAGCATGCTAGAAGCCCACAGTCCATCTCTTAAAACATGAAGTAATATAAAAGTCATAAAAATAATTTTAAGATAACTTCTTTTTAAAAATACTGTGGTGTAGAGGAAAAAAAGCTATTTTCATACCATATCCAGAAGACGGGTGAGGTGTTAAAGAAACCTCTTGTTTAATGTGACCTTTGGCTGTACTTTCACTTGTCATCATTATAAAGTAGCTATTTTCAGTGCCAAAACAGAAGCTGCGTTATATTACCCTCTAACAGTAGTAACACGTATTTCAGGAAGTGTTTCATACTCTGAGAAACCGGTGGCAGAACACATTGACAGCACTTACCTTTGTAATTACTTATAATGGGGCTTATTGAACAATAAGACCTCATTTACACAACGAAATAAGAGTGACTGCACAAAATTTCATACAGCATGTCACAAACTAGTAGTATACGTTCAGGAACTCCCTTGGAGTTCTCAGCTTCAGTCAAAACATTCAAATAAGGAGAAATGCAAATTTCACATTGGAACTCTGCCCCAAATAATGACAATATTCAGGGCTTTGTTACTGCATACAGACCAAAACCACTGCATCATTAAGATCTCTAATACACTTGACTTTTCTTAACATATGTAATTACAAAAATATTTCTGGAAAGCAAATGAATTTGAAATTCAAGTAAGATTAATAGAACAAATATGACAAATTTACGTTTTATACAACCGTAGCAAGCTGCAGAGTAAAAATCACTAGCTTTCATTATCTAAAGCTGTTCATCTAACACTGTAGAGAGAAAAACCATTGATACATACTGTACACACATTTTTATCCATGTACATAAATCAAAGGAAACAGCTTCCTTTAAGGCAAGCATATGAAGATACTAGAGCAAGATACAAATTAAATATTCATACATTCAATATTTCAAAATAAGGAATTTGGATATACACATGCATAATTTAAGTTCTATAGTGAAACCTGTCTACAGAGGCCATTTCTACTGTATTTCAACAGCATTGAAACTTGAAATGTACAATGCAGCCTTTCCAAGCTGTGTTAAAACTTTAAAGTATATAGTAATTCATTTCAAGTACCAAACACAGAATAAAGGCCATGTTGTGCACACAGCTCCTTTCCACAGGAACTACTTCTTTGCCCACTTCATTACAGCTCTTCCAGCACTATGAAACAGGGCTGCCAGTCACTGCGCTTTCCTACAAGGTGGTTTCAGGCTGCCCAAAGAGGTAGTCAGTGGGAACTGGGTTGAACAGGTAACTTCAGGTGTAAGAGGCTCACAGTTCCTGAAAAAACACATCATTACCATTTACTCCAAGCCCAGTTCTGATCTGAGGCGCCTGTTTTAAACTCCATAGAGCCAGTGCTCATATACGCAGGCTGAAATTGCCCCTTATTCTGTTTTAATACATTTACTCAAGCATCTTCAGAGAAAATGATGACATCTCAGGCCTTTTTAGCTGCCAAAAGAAAGCAAGGCAAAACCAGGCTTCACAACTGAACATGTGCACAAAGAATGATTCTTTGTGAACACAGTATCTGACAGCAGTTTACACACAACAGCACAGAAATCCTAAATTTTAGGAGTTTATAAATTCCTATGCATGCAAAAAGCACTCAGGGTCAAAAAAAAAAAAAAGCCTACTCTTCCCCACCTGCCCCCTCGATACATATCTTCTTCTGCATGTGCCTAAAGATATCATCATCACTCCCCATATCTTTAAACCCCTGCCATGAGAAGCAAGTCTCTATATAAGATATTAATGTGATTATATTATTTTCTTATTAGAAGTTAAATGTTTTAGTTCAAATATCAAGAGGCTCATTTAAAAAGCATCCATTCTGTCTGGGCAAAAATATCTCAAGTTAACTTTGAGAATAATTAAAGAGTACTTAATAATGGGAAAACAGAACAACTCTGTTTCTACACATTTTATGGCAAACATTTATCTTTGCTCCTTAAAGGTCACCCATTTGATCTTGACACATCTATGAAATAATACAAGCAAAAGCTAAGTAAGTAGAAAAGTGATATTAAGCAATACAAAGCTAAACAAAATTAGTATCTACATGGTAAATTGCTTCATTGAAAACCATCTATGGATTCTGCAAAGAATATACTTTTGCCTTAGAGCTAGTACTTTAATTTTCAAGAACCAAGAAAAAAAAATCAAAACTAGTCAGTAACAATGCAGCGTCGAAAAGCAATAAACTCAAAATTAAGTTATAAATAATTTAAAGCATGTCATGAAGATGTATTAATAATTCATCAGATAAATAATTTACTAAATAATCAAATAAATAAATAATGAAATACATAAATAAATCAGCAAATAAATAATTCTGCAAAATAACCTAAACAATAAGTCACTAAAACAAATGACAAACCTACAAAACTACAATGATTTTCTAAATTCTGATAGTTTTAAATAAACAAATGTATATAAACTAGATCAATCTTTGGTGGATAAAGAAATAGTTTTCACTGCTATTGGTAAATTCCTGATTACACTGCACAAGGATACAATTTTAGATTTTACAAGAGTGCAGTTTTTTCCTTGTAAATTATTAACATGATTGCTACAATACATCCTGCTCTGTATTTTACGTGTAGTCCCTTTATGTAGTCATTTCCCCCCCCCCCCCAAAAAAAATGAAAATCTCTTTACAACATTCTTAATTCAAGTTGCTTTTTTTTTCCTGGGCGCAGTACTTACAATACTGCAATAGCCTTCTTGGTGGTTCTCTTACTATCTTCTGCAAACCTTCAGAAGTTTTGCTGCAGGGGGAAAACAAGTAGAATAACCTTAATTATTACAGATGGTATCTCATTCATTAGTGGATGACAACATTTTATTTGAAAGCACAAGAAAAGCTGTTTTATAATTCTACAAAGCAACTTAATGTGAAACAACCATTACAGTTTGCAGACTACCTAAAGTTTTCAGAAGTCTTTGGTGGAACGAGTTCAAGCAGACTGAGTCCTGTTTCTTGTATTTAAGCTGACACACAATCTGTGCAAACTGGCACTAATTCAGATGTAAAGACAAACCATGAGAAGGACAAAATACTTGGCTGACATCTAATGTTATCCTTGATTTTGGAAGTTCATAGTCCTTGAAAGAATACAGTGAGCCCGTTTACTCTCCACTATCTCAGTGCCTTCACCATTTAATTAGAGCCCTGCACTCCAAAGCCAGTGCCGACACCACAAAGGTCAAAATCCATCCATCTCCCAAACCAGGTTTCACTCTCCACTTATGGTAATGAATACTACTGACGGTCACTATGGTTAAATACATATATATACTGTGTATATATATACACGGTACATATGTATGTATGTCCATATACATATGGTACATATATATGTATGTATGCATGGTTATATACATATATATAGCAAAGTGGTATTCTGTAAATACAACATTTAAATAAATGTGCCAGAAATGTAATCACATTATCAATTTTTATCCTTTCTCTTGAAAAGGTTTATTTGCTTCCTTCCATACCACACATTACAAGGAAGTAACACAGTTTTGTAAGCCATGCCACTGACCTGGATTCTTAATCTCTGTACAGGCCAGTAAAACTGAATGAATATGTTAAATCTGAGGTTAACAAACAACAATATATGGTATACACACATCATTTCTTGCTAGCTGGTTCAAAGGAAATCAGTCAGCAGTGCTGTTTCTGCTGGTAAAATCTCTAATGGTTGATGCTGTTGCTGTATTTCAGCATTTAAAAGCATAAAGGATAATTTACTCTTAAAACTACCTGGGCACATTATATTTAACAAGTCTCAAATTCTCTTTAGGGATTATAATAAGGAAACACTTTGCTTAATCATAAATTTTATATTTATCTTGGCTAAACACCCTCCTTTGGATAGACTGCCATGTTTTGTCAAGAAAAATCAACACAGTGGAAATGAAGTACTTGTTCTGTTGTGTGGTCATTCAAAAGAGTATGTAGAAGTAATGTAAATGTGCACCAGTGCTGCTGATAATTTCACGCTCTCATACACTCATTTCAATTTGCTTTAAAAAAGACTATTCCTCCTGGCTAAATATAGTCATCATGAAAAAGCATACCTCCCCTTTGAGCTAATAACATTGCAAACCCCAAAACACAAGAGTACAAAAAAACTTCTGTATTTTAAGCAATCTCAGACACATTTTTCTCACAATATATATAAATATCTTTTTTCCTGAAGTGGGACAAACATGAATGTATTCTCTTTTACTTCCCAGATTTCCAGATTTCTATTTAAGTATGGCAATTCCTTTCCACCCCATGCCTGCAAATCCCATCCAGTCCCGGCACACATCCAACATGTCCTAAATCCCCATCTTTTTAAGTAATAGATTGTTGAAAAAGTAGTATATTCCTCCACACATTAAAAGATTTTCAGGATTACTGGGGCACACAATGGCTCAGCAGCGATCCTGAGATTACTCCAGGCTGAAATTTCCTGCAGGAAGTACCACTAAGGCACAGATCAGCTTCATTCAGAAGGCAAATTGGCAGCCTTTGGTAGCAAACTGATTTCTCACTAATGAGTTACAGTAAAGCTAAAACTGTAATTACAGTCACTGATGTCTGAAAAACACATTTTTTCCCCCCTCTAAAGATTTGCTTAGTTTTCAATTAGTTTCATGTTTAATTTGGGTTTTTAATGTATGGTTCTTGACCTGACCTCCTCACGTAACAAGTTTTTGCCTGAGTTAAAGGGTCTTCATGTTCTGCTCAAACAAACGCTTAAAGACAGGACACCTCAGAGAGAAGGTATAACAACCCATGACCTGAGATAGAGCCACATCCCTCTATTGCAATCAAATGCAAATTCCATTTCCCACAAGAGGTAAGGACAGAAACTGAATGCGATTCCTTGCCCCTGTTCTGCCCGCTGGTCCTCTTCTCCCCAACCTCCAAACATAATAGAAGTGCCTTTACTTAACAGAGCATGCAAAACACTGCTCAGTGGAAGGCTAAAGCAAAATTCATTTGTATCTTACAGACCAAGGATGTAAACCAGAAATAGAATAATTGTGTGAGTTCTGTACTTTGCCTAGGCTGAGAAGCCAACTGCTGCAAGAGGGAGACCACATTGCTGGCACTGAAGCTGATTTGGGTTCCGCAATGCAAGGAACTGGTTTGTATCATACACCCAAGAAAAAAAAAATCAAATATTTACAACAGCAAAGTTATAAAAAAGCTCACTTTATTTATAATAATATAATAAATAGCACTGAGTAATAAAATCATCTGCTATCCTCCACCTTTCAACACTGCCATTAACATTAAGTTTCCTAGTTTGCTTGTATAAACAACATGAACTGAGATCAGATATTGATTGCTCTTCCCTTTGGGAACTCACAAAATACTTGCTAATGAAACAAAATTTTAGGAAGCGATTACTGCGAAATTTTAAAATTTAGGACATGAGATTTATTTATGTATTTTTCCTTCATGTTCAGGTGTAGACACATGGGAACAGAGAAAGACTAGACAGATGCACTTAACAAAATTACAGGTATGGCGAGGTACTGACCATTATATTCTGACTCATACTTGAAGGATTCTTTGAATAGTTAAAAGTTATATAAAATATTTTGCATTATTCATGAAAAAAATTTACTTTAATGGATTATTAAATTCAGGAAATAAATAACATGTAAATCTTTTCCATGCCAGCAGCCTCATTCCTCTGCCACACTCCCTTCCCTCTAGTTATTACAATTAATCTATTAAATACAAAATGATCTGTTTGGACAACTTTACACAAGAAGATACTTTTGTGACTCAGTACCGTACATCATTAAAAATTTTCACTCTATCTCTATTATCTTACTGATTTTTCTTTTAACATAAAAAGTAACAAAGTGCTCATGATACACATTAAGTCTAAAAACTGTAAAGGTAACACAGTCTTACAAGCAGTTACGGGATAGCTTTGAGTATGTTCCTAGTAAGAACATTGAATATTTTTTGAAAACTTTTTAAATCAGCTTCTTATGTCTCTTAGTAAAATAACAATTTTAACATATTAAAACATATAGTACAATGTTAAACACCAAACTAGTGAACCAACTGCTATCAACACAATACATAGCTCATTTGGCTGTCACAATCCACATTTCCTAGCTGATTTTTAGATAAAAACAAGCAGATTACTAGGAAAGGTTTATCTCAAATTCCCACATGTACAGCATGCCACATTAAATATATGCAAATCAACCATTTTCTCCTCTAGTTTTTTTGAGCTGACAACTCGTATGACCCGAAGCCATGGTTAACGATTACAATTATTTGACTTTCATATTTATACAATCAGTCATCAGATATGCATGTTAATTGATTTTAACAGATAGTTTTGTATTCTAATGATCAACTGTAAGCATACATTTTACCAACCTCTTGATTTATAAGAAAATAAAACTTGTATCAGTTTTCACAATTAACCCTTCCTTAGATCGATTTGCAGTATTTATCACAGACTTCTTCACAATACATTTATATGGAGCTATTCCCAACTATGGGATCTTTCTTTTGATAGCAAATACTGATTTTTCACCTAAAGACACTGTTCTGTTGTGTTGAAAACTGCAATTGCTACACTATTGAAACAATTCTCTATTAATTAGAAATGATGAAACAATTACATGTATAGTGTGAATAAATGGACTGGACACAGACTTAATTTACAGTTATTTCATATTTACATATTGAAAAAGAGGGAAGAATCTCAAAGTAGCAAAGAAACTTAATCATGTACTTCTTGATTCTAATACGCCCAGAAATGCCACGTATATGACAGTACAACCTTAAATTTGAGATCCTTATTTCTCAAGTAATGTGCTTTCTGCAGTAATGTTTTAAGGCCAAAGCATTCTTCTGTTGCCATCTCAAAACGTATTAGTGAATTGGTTATTATTTTTTTTTACACAGCTGCAAATGATTCTTTCCAGTTGAATTTTAACTTCAGATGCCATATTTATTCAAGCATCAAATACAGAATTACAAATTGCACAAGTCTGCACACGAAGGACTACTGCATAAGTTTATGCAGTATGTAATCATTACCTTACACAACTGATGGTGGCTGTGCTTTCAAGATATTCACATAGAATAGAGTGGATATTACAACTTACTCTTAGAAGGATCTGATCATGTCTTATTCCACAATTTAGGCCTTAACCCCTGTTGGACTAAAGGCTATGGCTCCAATTTTGGTCAAGGAAGGGCTTCTACATCCCTTTCTTAGTAGATTTTAATTCTGATACTGACATTTTAATTACTGCAACATGCAGAATCTTTCTCTTTTATATAAATAACTGAACGAGGAGTGGAGTCTATTCATCTTCCATTTAAATGAGCATCGTATACTTCAAGTTCTGCTACCAATCTCTTTTTGGCTCTCTGCTCTAATCAATTTCAAGTGAAATTTATCTATTTTGAGATACATTCCCCAGAACAGAAAGCAGCATGGACATATTATAGCATTCACCTCGGATATATAATGCTGATTCAAGTTCCTGCTATGGTCTCACAGACAGAAGAAACTTAAAGCTGTGTTCATGAACAAGCACATTAACCGCCAAAATACTGTATAGTGAACATTTCTGATTTTTAAGAGAAATTAATTTCTTAATTACAGCCTGAAAATAATGAGATGGGTATTAAATATATGATAGGATTCTGTTGCTGTCTTAATGGCTATTTTCCTTAATCTCAAGTCTGGTGTTGTGGCAAATGCTGATAAAGCAAATAAATTATCTTTAGTCTTTCTCTTATTGGGAAACACCTTCTTCGTGTTAAAAGGACCTTGATTTCATGCTGAATGTAATGAAAATGCTTAGGGGCTGCAGAAAGCTGAAATCCATCCCACCCTAACCAGTCTCCCACTACCGCTACAACTATCAAAGCAGAAAGCCCCTGGATTCTTTTTGTACAATCCAGTACTAGAAGACATCCTCCACCTTGAAGACTGGCTGTGAAGTTTATACTTGTAGACAAGGCAGACCTTACAATAAACAGAAAGGTGAAGCAAAGATCTTAAAGTTATATGTGAAACTTCAATATAAATGACCAGAATAAAACAGTAGAAAATAAAAGCTATGACAAATACGCTTAAATTAAAATCTATGTTAGATATATATACGTCTTGTGTAAAGATCTAATAAACTCAGAAATAGATGTAATTCCTAGTTTCCAAAAATGATTAGTGTCCACTGCTTTTCTTTAAACTGACAGTGTTAAAAATTACAAACCTAGTTGTATCAGCTACAGAGGAAAACAAGGAAAATTTAACAACTGTGTCAGTATGGGCTTCCTGAGCCAAAGCAGTCCTAGTCTGACTCACAAACGCAGCATATTCGTTTAAGTTATAATTAACATCAATATTTTCACAAGATGCCAGAACTTGGATTAAGGGGGAAAAATAAGAAAATAGTAAAATCCTGTTGTTTACAACTTATTGTTTGGGAAAAAAAAAAAAAAGAAAAAAGTATGTTAATTGCTCATCATAAAAAGGCTCAATGATTAGAAGCAGCACTGACTAACTATTCAGTGTATTTAATAAAAAACAGGAGGAAACAAAGTAGAAAGCAAACTGGTGACAGCGTCTGATGACAACTTTTACATTACAACTGAGATTACAATAAATTCCAGGGTTAGGGGTAAAATTAAGGCCATGGGTAGAAAGAAGACCAATAAAATGCATTCTGGGAAATGAGGGAAAATGAGAAAACAACACCTAGAAAATGTTCAAATGGAAGGTAAGCAGAGGTCATTATGAGTTCAGTTCAGTGATAATCATGCCAACATCCAGACCACTACAGTCATTTTGGATCACAGAAACTTAAGGTGATCAAGAAAAAGAGAACTGGAGAAAAAAAATCCAGAAGCTCTACACAAGTGACATCCAACTACCATTGTATAATCTTAGTCAAAGAAATGGAATGGAGATCAGTGAAGTATAGGAAACCATTTAGTATACTGTCTCTGTTGCATGGGAAGATGTTTCTATGTACTATTTTTAATATGCACTATTTTACAAGTAGAAAATAAGCTTGTAAATGGATACTAAGTTTAACACAACTAGGTAGGTAAATTTAGTGCAACTAGAAAAATATTACTCATTTTAGTATAAAACTACATTAGGCCAAGGGATATCAAGTCCTTGGAAACTTGGGATGTCAAATCATCACTTTCCATTTTCCTTTTGTTTCAGAAGAAGCTGTAAGAAACTGAGGTTGGGACGCTGGCTGAACTCATTTTGTAACCAGTTATTTATGATTTCAGATCTTAGAAGAGCAAAACATCAGACACTACTGTTTAGAGAAAAATACAATATATTTTATAGGACTGGACTAAAAATTACAGAATTTGAGAAAAATATCAAGGTTCTTAAAAGCAAGGTGAAGAAGAAAAGGGCAAAAAACGAAGACCTACATGAACTCAAACAGATACAGCCTGGCTTATGGTTGAGTACCAAGAAGCTGTTTGCAAGAGGAAAAAAGTCTCATCTGAATCACATAACCACAGAACGTCTTGGGTTGGAAATGACCTTACATATCATCTAGCTCCAGCCACATACAACTAGTCCCTGCCACATACAGGGATGCCATCCACTACATCAGGTTGCTCAGGGCCTCACAAAAATCTGGCCTTGAACACCTCTAGGGATGGGGCATCTACAGTTTCTCTGGGCAGCCTGTTCCAGTGCCTCACCACTCTCTGAGTCCAGAATTTCCTCCTAACCTCTAATCTGAATCTCCCCTCTTTTAGTTTTAAACCATTCCCCCTTGTCCTGTCATCATATGACTGAGCAAAAAGTTGCTATCTTTTTTATAAGCCCCGTTTAAGTATTGAAAAGCTGCAATAGAGTCACCCTGGAGCCTTCTCTTCTTTAGGCTGAGCACCCTCAGCTCTCTCAGCCTGTCTTCATAGGAGAAATATCACTGAACGTCAATTGTCTCACAGATTTGGCACAACTCCATCAGAAGACTACATCGGGTGTCCCTACATTTCATTTCTACTTTCCACGCTTTACCTATCTGCATCCAAAGGTGCTCCAAATTGCTTAGAAATCATCAAGGATAAGGATTTTCAATTGTCACTGATGTAGAAAACACCATCTTTATGATATTACCAAAAACCTGTAACCTTTTCATAACTCATTGTATAACCCTAACAAAAAAGAAATATATAATTTATAAGATGGATCAGTTCCATATGGCCATGCAAACCCTAGTGAAGGTGCAAGGCATGGAAAGAAAATACTAAAGAGGAGAACAGAAGGTGGAGGAAAGAACCATTGTTTGTGGTGATGACAATATAATCTAATAGAAGAATCTAAGCGCACACAGGCATCAACTTAAACCAGCCAAATGCCATATTTATAGACTCTCAAAATTGCCAGTCTGTGAAATGGAAACCCTTACACAACCGCCACGTTTTATTTCTACCAACACCAGTGACACTACACCTCACTGCATTTTTACAATAATTTCACTGCACTTAAAAACGTTAACAAAAAACAGATTAATAAGAATAGCAATAGTTTGCTTGCATAAAACTGACCTGCTACACCTTGATGCTCCCCGCTTACAACAAAGTGACACAAATACTGTGTGAGCAGCCAAATGTCTCTTCTGACATGCACAGACTACTTAGGAGACAGCCAGTGTCACTGGAAGAACTATTACTTGTGGCATGCAATTGGACAGAAAGAAACTTTGATGATAATAAACAGAAAAAAGAAAAAGGGTGTGCAGCTTCTTGTAGAACAAGTAAACATTTCACACAGAGTCAAGTTAGTGAATGCAAACCACAGCAGAAAAGTGCTGCAAATTTCAACTGTGTTAGTGGATAGATTAATGTAGGGAAGAGGACATAAGCATCACCAACGCAGAACAAAATTGCTGGGTTTTATTTTAAACATGCTTAAACTCGTTCTTTAAGTTTAAATGTTGATTTTATTCTGTGCATTTTCCATTGCTTGCCACCTGAAGTTGGAGATCCAAACGTCAAGAATAGCACATTTGCAATGCTGAGTTGTACGAACATCATCCTAACTATAGCAGTTCAATTTCAACAAATTTCTCTGGGTTTTTGCATATCGCTGAATAAACGACTCTGGAATTAACTTACTTTTCTTGGAGGCATTATATAAGATTATTCCTTAGTCTCCTCCTCTTTGATTTAGTATACCTCTTAAGATAATTTATTAATGTTTTGGATATCTCATTCATCATCCATTATTACTGGTGTCGTAAATTAGAGGAATGGAACAAAGCACTGGACTATACATTTCTTCCATATTCATCAATAAAATAACCACCTATGTTAGGAAATAATGTACAAAAGAAGTTGGTTTATCCACTAGAGTGAGACTGGTAACCCTTTATTTTTTAAAAATATCCTTAAACCTGCAAGCAGCTCATTAGATTTACAGTAAAATATGTTGTTAGTGAAGTAAAAATCACTAAAAATTACCATTAAATATGAGAGGACAGAAATACCTAGTCTGGAAAAAAAAAAAAAAAAGTACACACCAGAAATTGCTATGTCCTGAAAGTTACTCAAACAAATTAGAAGGTCAATGAATACCTTATACGGTATTGCATTGCATGAAAAAAAAAAAAGAATGAATCATTCAAAACACTGTAATTTTGCCAACATACTACAAGACAGTAGAACAAGCAGGAAAGATTCAACTAGAAGAAATTTAAATACTGGCATCATTTTTCTAAAAGCCTGCCATATTATTTCTCAGAAGACAAGTTACCTAAATCAGTGGTATTTTTTTTTTAATTAACACTATCCCAACACAAAGGACATTGGAAAAGATGACTGTAAAGATTTCAGAATATTCAGAAGATAATGACCACTAATAGCAATCCTTGTTAGTATGTTACATAGCAATATACTATGCTATATAAAGTACTTGAAGGAATACAGAATTCATGTTAAGATATTAACTACTGAGTTAACAAGAACATGATGCCTGTATTAGATTACATCCTTGAATTATGTTTGAAAATTGAAAAATTCACATTCTGTTATTTTAGACAAAGACTCAGTTGATTTATTTTGTACACATTCATTGTTTACTTCACTTTAAATAAAAAAATCAGGTAAATGAGTATTTTACATGATGGAGCACTACTGCACTCATTTCTTCTCTAAATGTAATATGACAAAGTTTGAGCCAAGTCTAGTAATTCATTAATGGAACCAGATACAAAAGCATGTATGCTCTTTTACTAAAAGAGGAAAAAGACTGAACATGTTGGATTTAAGGTGGGTGAAAACCTTCAGAGACTAGCACCTGTGCATGTGATTTCTACACAGGGAAGGAAAAGCTGTTATTTTTTCTTCTTTAGGCATTACAGATTAGGTATTCCTGATTCCCCCAGGAGCTGAAACCAACAAAACAACTATTTCCAACTACATAAAAACTCCTTTAATCGCGTCACCTCTACATCAGGACCCTCACTATTTCCCATACAGAATCTTCTGTGAATACAGAGCTACTTTTAGTAATTGATGATTAACAAAATATATCCATACCAATACATTTTAATGCTAATTCAACTACATATATAAGATGCATTTTTCCTTTACTTTGGTTAATTATTAACAAATCTGTTTAATGAACTATGTATTACACTTTCCTATAGTTTCAATTACCACAGGAATGCAACTTTTGTTACTCTCTAGTTTAATCAACACTTGTCCATGACCACGATACTCGTTATTCAATCTATAACAGAAGCTTGCAATCAAAGAGAACCCCTTGCACTAAGGTGTACGTGGTTTGAGGATTCACATAACGTGGAGGAACCAGTCCCTTCACTGCTTGAGAGCAGCCATTTGCTCTCACTCTTGTCTCTGCTTCACGTTGTATCAAATGTGCATTGTCAGGGAAACACTGAGATTTATTCTTTCCCGTGATGATCAAGATAATCACCCAGCATGTGGGTTCCTTGTATTCCATTTTTAGCCTCAGTGAATTTCTCATATCTGCAACAGAAAACCATATTAGACAGGACAGACATGCATATCATACCCCACATTTCCAGCAGTAGTCTAAGGGGTACAAGATAGTTCTCTGTTGCAAGGACTTTGTTAAATCTGTTTTTTCCATGGCCCTTTGGAGTGCTCTAGCCCCTCAGGTAGTAACTAAAAAAAAAAAAAAAAGTCCTTAACAATGGCACCTTTATTCAGTCCTGCAAGAGTTTTGGCAATTTAGCATTTCCAAACCATCTGAGTTTTTTTTCCTACCTTACCTTTTGATCATTGAGTGGATAATGTATGTTGGCATGGAATTGTTCACAAAACCTCAGTCAAGGAACATACCCTGCTGATTTACCCAAGATTCACTCCAACATATTAATCTTGAGAAGCATGGGAAAGGGTTCATCTTTTCCTCATGCTAAATAGTTTACTTTCTTGTACAAATTTAACAACAAAACCTAAGTGAAGGCTAACCAAAACTGCCGTAAGCAGGCACGGAACCTATGCTCCAATCTGAGTACGTCATTTCACTTGTTAACGAGAGAAATTAACATTAATTATGACTGCGTGAAAGCACTGAAAAATCATGGAAATAATGCTTCAACTTACCCCATATTCATTTTGAAACACAAGAGGCAAATTTCCTTAAACGTATGCCAACATAACTTTCCTTTAATTCTTTTTACTTCCAGGCCTGCTGAAATTGTCATCAATGCACAATAAATTATTTGGTGACTCTAAAGCATTTACTGAGAAGCAAATGAAAATAAAGCTTCTTTGATTAGAACATGGAATAGAAACCAATAGAATTTAAAACAAAAACAAAAACTTTTGCATTAAAGGTTCTTGGAGACATACTATCCTGTCTTCTTTTTAAATCACTGATGTAGGAAGCCTCAGATGTTTATATACCTGCTAGACAGGATCAATTCCCCTAAATGTTGACTCTTAAGGGAATCCATTATGTTCTCTATTCTCACCATTGCAATGTTCTCTAATCACAGGCAGCATGCGAAATTTAAACATAGGCTTCTCAGCAACATCCTATCTTCTAAACCTTGCTGGGTACCTATACCATATGTATGACAGACACGTATTTTTAAGCCCCATGTATGAGAACAAATGCCTCTGAATGAGAATGTAGTAACACATGCTGACGGATAGGAAAATTAAGAAACCAGTAGCATAAAAATTGAGCAAAAGAAAAAAAAAAAAAAGCTCAAATATTCTTGGAAGGGTGGTGAAAGTAGACAAGAGATGGGTGTATGGAGTAAGAGATCTACTATCCCTTTCTTTATTAATGTTTAATTGAAAGTACACGGGAACCTGCAACTACCTAACGCTCTTATCAGCAAAAAAAAGGCCCAGCAGGACATCCAAAATAAATGGCTGTTAAGTAGCTGTTATGGATGAGGAGGACAAAGGAGGCAGTATCCTACAGCAAGCAGAGAGGTAACAGCAGATGGCAGAAGCTGGTATTATCTGGTGTGAAAATGTACTCCTCCATACGGGGCTGTGATACTCATTTTCCCCCAATGCAACTACAAGTAGAGCAACGAAGCTCACTAAAGCTGTATGATTTAATAACTATTAGACCAATACTGTTAAACTCAGAATCCACTGGAAACGTACTACAAATTGTCTCAAAGAAATAGGGCTTGTTTACTTCTCATTACAGTGTCAGGGAGCCAAAGAGTTGATCTTGAACAACAAAAGCCTGACAGAAGAAAACGCCGCCAGCACTGTCAGACACATGGAAGAGAAAGTCAAGGCTCAAATGATTGTGTTGATCTTTGACTAAAACTATAAAACAAGTCAGTTTCTTCAAAGCCAAACACAGAACTGCAGCCAACAATAAGGAATCCCTGAGCTTTTTTCACACAATGAATTTTTTGATGTTGTAAGCTTCTGGGATTTTTAATCACGCTTGCTTTAGCAAGGCAGATGTCTATGACCCAGACCCAAAACAACTATAAGCCTGGTTTTCCTGACTAATCTTATTTTTCCTACTGTCACCTAAATTCCAGGACCAAGACTTATTAAATAGGTAATGTAAAGCTTTAACTAACTTTTCACCAAATTTTTCTTACACTGTATAATTTGAACAATTGTTCAGATTTGTTCATTAGCTGAACTCCAAGGTATCCATATGTTATTATTCCCAAGGAAATTGGAGTGCTACTTTCAAGACTTGACACAGATCTGGATCTAAAACTCATCCCACTAGAAGATTAACGCATGCTTAACATACATGATTTTATGGTCTTAATTCAAAATAAAGGTAATTAAAAACATCCATATTTTCTGTTTAAAAGTTATCCTTATTTATCCTTCCCAACTCCTGATTCTCAGCATTGCCTCTACTGGCCTACGTAATTCTGCCTATACTTACTTCATAAACAACTCAAAACAATAGTTTAAGAAGAAAAAAATCCTACATTAGCTAAACCATTTTCAGTGTATCTTCAGTGTAATTTTACAGTATATTTATAAGCTTTCTGTTGCTGCTCATTAAAAACCAGATTCAATGGTTACTATTTAGATATGACCTTGTTTGAAATAAAATTTTAACCCAGATCAAGTGAAGTAACATGAGCATACTGCAGGCATCATAACCAATATAGAAAAGTAACAGCAGAAAAAAAAAAATGAATAGAAACAGAGGTACAAACAATGGACAGAAAAAAGTTGAACTTAACTGACTGGTGCATACCCTCTTCTTCCCACCTCTCACTTCCAGTAAATTTATCTTGCTTATAATTATACTGCTCAGTTCAAGCTTGTTTAGCTGAAGATTTTTCCATCACAGAAGTCAACAGAGAAGCTGCTCCTGATTCATGGGTACTGACCAATTTTGTTTCCCAGAATAAACATTAAGCTGCCAGAAGCCTAGGAGTTCAACATTTGACTTCGGGAACTAAGTGCTTACTCAGCAGGCATCCAGAAGCATATGGTTATGTATGGTTAGACGTACAGCAAAAACATGGGCGACCAAAAGAAACTTCCTCTGAACCATCAGATCAATTAATTTCCTTAACAGTGGCAAATGCCTTCAGAACAGCAACACGCAACAACAGAAATCTTCTAAAATTCTAGAAAAAGACAAAGAATATATGCTGTAATTAATTATGTTTTAAAAAATAAACTGCACTGAAGTAATTCTCCCTACTACTATTAAAGCTGTTTTCAGTATTGTACAGTTACACATACAATACCTCAGAGTAAACTACTTTCACAAAATTATATGCTGGCCAGAAAGAAAGGGTGTTATTTTATTTACTATTTATGGGCTACTTGTCTGGAGTGCTTACAATGACAAATATTCATTTCATTTTAATCTTAAATTTCCTCAAAGAGTGTAACACTTATCACAAAAAGAAGATAGCTTAAATAATTAAATCAGTTAAAGCTCAAAATCTAAACGCAAAGCCAAGTCAAACATAAACAGCAGGAATAATGCCCATGTGAGTTTTATACAGTGTGCTTCCCAAACTCCTGTACTTTTACTAATGTAAAATACATCAGCTCAGACAGTGTAATCTTAATGTTCTTTAACTTTTTTGATTATGAGGTATTACCTCCAGGATCAAAAGAGGTGCACAATGAATACAAATTTCATGCGATTTTCAACTTCAAAAGAAGCCTGCTCCAGTTGGATTTTCTAGGCACACAAGATACCATGAAGATTACATCATCCAAGGTTTACCAAGATAGTTGTATGTTTACTTATTAGACTGGGTCAACACTCAATAACCCTGGTTAGCCATTCATCCTCCTTTATTCCACATGCTGGACTACAGAGAATCCTAGAACAAAAATCCTCAGTTCACTGCCTGTAAACCACATCAAGTGAGTGAGCTAGAGAACTAAAACTAAGGAAGAGTAGAAGTTTTTAATAAATCCAAATCTAATTCACTTTTACTCCTGCATATTTCAAAACTTTGTTGTGTTCTCGTGGTCTGACACTGAGAATGAACCGCTTCACTTGCTCTAATAAAAGTCCATCTGCCATAACATTGCCTTAATGCACAAACCAGTCACTGAGGCTAGCGATGCTGACCAGATGACTTTTAGTAAATACAGTCCATCAGATACTTCTCATTTAAGGCAGACTAAGTCAGCACTACAGGTGTGTCGAAGAAAGCCCCCATGGTGCGTTATCACAGAATAGTTATTCTCGCCTTTTTCCCCCCTCTTGTTTTTGCACATTCTGATACTGTTCTAGGAATGGCAGCTGTTTTCTGGCCAGAATGCTCTGGATACACTCTTAGGATCAAGATTCATTGAAAGAGAAGACATAATTTGTTTAAAATACCATGTGTATATTTAAGGCTTATGCATCTAATCTAGAATTCCGAACTACTTTATACATATTCACAGCACCTTTTACATTGACTAGACACCAACAATCTCCCTGTACCTCCTATAGTATAATGAAAAAGACGAAGAGATGTAAATTTTAAAAAATCACCTTTTTTGTTCATTAGAGAATTAAGTGAACAGGTGGTACTTCAAGACCTCATTTCATGAATGTCAGAACCAAGACAGACTTGGTGACACAAGCATATATGTCATGGTCCACAACTGTTGAAGGCTCAAAGATGCACGATACCGTGCACGAACTTTTCAATTAAAGACCAAGTAAAGTCTTGTCTTTCATAGTCAGAAAATCATTATCACTTGGCCTCATACAAGCCTTAGAGAATACAAAAAATTGTGAGGATCAGATGTGTAAGGAGAAAAATCAGAGAAAAAAAAGAATTCAATTAAGAGATGAACGTGATCGGACGACATCCAGCAAAACAAAACAAACAAATAAAAAAGTGGTTTAAGAATGGCAGAGCTGATTACCTCAGGCTTCACTGCACCCAGTCAGCAGACTCTAACCATTCAGATGCAGCCATTCAACGTTCAGTACAACGTTGGGTTTTATTTGCTTACTTTTGGTGACAGACATTTCCTTTTTATACTGCCTACTAAATGTCACTTGGTGCAGTCTGACAAGGTTTATAAGGCAGCAGAGATTGAGAAACCCCACGTGGTCACCAGTCACTCCCCCAGCCCACCCTGTTATTACACAAGGGCATTTCAAATGAAAGTTTAATTGGGCATAAAAATTAAAGCATAGCTTTAATCTCACCTCACCACAGTCATTCCCTCTAGACCCAGAGAAGATAGATCTCTGCCATTCCACCACCAAGGTGCAACCGAGTTGCTAACAAGGGGCAGCTATTCCAGACCTCATGCCCGATCTCTTTTCTTAGTGAGGCCACAGTGAAAATCTCCTCCAGAGACCAGGTTGGCTGAGGATAGATGGAGTCTGGGTGAGGTTTGGGTTTTGTTTCTTTGTTTTCCTTATAATATTAATAAAATCACCAGTCCTTCAAACACTGTTGTAACATATATGCCCATGGATGCAGGAATACCCCATGCATCATCCTGTGAAGTCCATGACCACGTGTCAGAGATGATGAGTTTACACAAGCAGTTGAACTTGGAGCTCTGCCTGTAAGACAGCCTTCAGAAACACTAAGAAGCTGGATGGCAGGGCTCGAGCTCTGACAGGAGGGGATCAAAGCAAAGGTCTAGGGTGGAAAGATCTTCTCTTTTACCTATGCAAGATGACAGACATCATTAAACGTTCTTCCATTTGTTTACATGTATATGTGATTAGAAGGCCTGCTTGCATTTCAGTTCCATTTCACTGTCTGCCACCCTTTACTCGTGTCCTCAAGTCAATATACCATAATGGCAGCACAGGTTTTGAGCAGAATTGACAGCAGAACATAGCTTCAGCCTCGGAAAACGCAAATATCAAATAGAAGTGAAAATATTTTGAAACATTCTGTCAAGACAGGGAAAGTGCAAAAATGCAGCTCAAGAGTTACAAGTAAGAGGTTAGCATATCAAAAGGGACTGCACAGAAAGCCACAGTACCCTCAGTAGATGCTGCAGACAGACACAGCACTGAATCATTAGAAACCCATTACTAGCTGCTAGAACAGATTTCTGCCTTTGACACTTATTTTGGCTCCTTTAAAGCTAAGCAAAATGAACAACAATAAAATTGGCATAACCGTAACATTTCACCAAGCAAAATTCTTAACTGCAGACAGGAATTAGTCTCAAGTCAACTGGCAGTTCATTTACTGCTGTCAGTTCCGGATCCTTTTCAATGATGAAATCATTGCAAAGTAGCTCAGGACTTTGAAAACTAAATTCTATCATGTTGAAAAAAATGAAACTGCTACCCAACCTTCATTTACTCTGAAGTTAATCTAAAAAATAATTGTAGAAGTTGTCTGACTGAGAAGCATGAGCTGAAATGTAATACTAGCAATCCAGAGCATTGCTGGAAATGCGAGTCCTTTTTTAAGATGGGAAAGTACAGATAGTGAAAAGCACATCAGAAGCAGTGTCAACTTAAGATTATGTACTACTGAAGAGATTTTTCTTTCTTGTGCAAACTGAACATTTGAGAAAAATGAGAAATTCTTGACTGCTATTTCCTTTCTCAGTATCACATACACCTTGGCACCGTTTTCATCACACAGGTTCAAAATGAGGAGGTGATCTTCCTCAACTCCTCTTCATCTTCAAATATATTCACATTTCATCTGAAGCCTTGTTCATGTTTTTAAACAAGAATTATATAGGTAAGATTCAACCTGCCTACACCCCTAAAATTATCATTTTCCCCACCCACCCTACAATCCAGCTTACCTCCCAATGAAGCTATGCAGTGTGCAACCTCTAAAAAACTCATCTTACTGGTTGCCAAAGTCTTCAATAACTGCACACCATCTTTACTGATTGTGTCTCTCATCAGCCATTTTACATTATTCTTTTTGTTCAAAACTTTATCATTGCATAGTATCTTACAATAGTCCAGGAAGAACTCAGTTAAAAAGCCTATTTCTTCCATTATTCCCACAGATGAAGTTATTCAATACAATCTGCCTCAGTATTTAAGACTGTACCTTTACTGGCAGTACATTCATTCTTCCTTGCCCACATTTCCTTTCTTGTAAGCAGCTGTGTGATGCTTACTGTGATTAACCTACAACACTACCTTACCATGACTTCTGTTGCAGTTGGACCTACTCACCACTTGCAAACACAGAAGCAGAGGACCTTGATACCCACAAAAAAATCACAAAGTGCTAAGAGACATACACTGTAATAAATAAAAGAGAAAATAATAATGGCCAGCAACTATTCACGACACACTATCTGTTTTGTTGGGTTTGATTTTCTTCCAGTTTTTCAGAAGGTGGAATCTTGGAAGCATGCTACGTTCTTGCACTGTCAGGAAAGTTGAGGGCTGGAAGCATTAGTGCAGTGAGACTGCAGAGAAACAGGTGAGAGGGATCTGAAAAAAATGCTTCATGTGAAAAGGCAAAAAAGTTACAAAGATGCTTACAATGCTATTCGATCCCTCTTTATAAGCTTTTTGTTGAAGGCTTTCCTCTAAAACCCACGGGTTTAAAAGCCCTAGGCAACCCCTTCCTACCCTTCTGTTCTCCTTTCTCCAGTTTATATGGTTTGAGCTAGATTGATCCATTATTTCTGGAAGGGGATTGTGCAAGTCTGAATCTTCTGAGCTTAACAGAATTTGTGAGAAGATTATCCCAAGTCTTATTGGAAACACTGTGTAGAAGTACTAGCAAAAGACTATCTGTATTAGGATGCTTTTGGACTAAGTGATAGGTAACAGCAGCTCTAGAGAATGAAGCACTTCAGTCAACCTACAAAAATTATAACAAGTCTTATCAACAAACTTTTATCCCAAACTGGGTAAATTGTTAAATGGTGTAAAATGATGTTCACCCAGCCTACATTTGCCCTCAGATAAAATTACTCACGGTGGAAATTATACCAATGACTGATCATACGCTATTCCTGTAAACTAACACGAAAACCTAGTCTCACCCAAATCAACAGTGCGCTCTAATTCCCAGCATGTGGCAGTTTTGAACACTGACTTACAGGCAAAGTCACACAGCTTTCTTCTAATATACAAAAACTTTGACACTTCCTCTGAACTCCCCAAAGATCATAGAAAAAAAGGGAACATACTAGATGCAAAATAGTACTGCAATCACTGACACTGCAGAATGCACAGGAGGGCTATGCAAGTCACACAGCACCCCAGCTGGATTTCCAACAGCTGACAGTGCCAGTTGCTCTTTCTGTGTCCGTACCCCAACCCACCTCAGTTGGACAAAATGTGAAAGTGGAGCTACGTCTGGTGGTAACAGCTGCTACTGGTCTTGTCTCTTCCCCACTTGATTTCATAAGGGCTGAACCCACAGATAAATGGATTCTGCATTTGTGGGGAAAGGCACCATGCCTGTATGAAGTATACACCTGATGTCATCATCAGATATGGTTATTAAAAAGTAATATTGACCCTACCTCTCCGACATACGCTTTCATTTCTTCTCAGATACAGAACGCCCCTCACTTCACCCTGATGACATGCTTACGGCTCAAGACAAAACTCAGAAGTCGGTCCTGGGCACAAAACGGTTTTTCTTTCTCTGCAAACAGAAGTTTGACATTTTATCCTATCGGTGTGCCAAATCAAGAATCATCACTGATCAAAGGCGGGAGACAAAAGCAACCAGCAAATTGCTCGGGTCCACACCAGAGATGTGCAGAAATGTAGCAGAAAAGCTACATTTATAGTATCTGGAAATGGAAAAGGTGTAGCCTGTCCCATGCGTGTCTCATTTCATCTGACCCTTAAGCCTCTTTCCCATTCCCTGACCTGCAGTCAAGCCCCAACTATCATCCTGCACCTGAACCAAGCAGTCTGCAAATCAAGACCCATGGACAGTGTATTTACAGTTGGAAGCACTGCACAAATCCAAAAAGCAAAGCAGCATTGTACTAGGTGAAATCCATCCTGACTACAAAAGGGAGTCTTGCGGAATACAAGTAGCGAGAGTAAAACATTTATACTACTTCACACATCATCAGACTGGGAAAATGGTCATTTAGGTTGCTGGGTTTTTCAGAAATGCTAGATAGGAAAGAAATTTTAATTTCAAAGTAGAACTGGCCAAAATAAACTTTTTAAAATCTTAATAAACAAAGTACCAACATAAAATTTGAGGGGTCATTCCACAAAAAATTATGGTGATGTTTAACCTCAATTATAAAATGTTCTCATTTCTTGTAGCTGGCTGCTTTCTTTGAAAAGCACATTTGAAAAAAGTTCAACATGTCCTAACAATAATGCACATACTCTGGCAATCTAAAACGTCTTTTTTTTGTTTGATTTTTTTTTGTGTGTGCAAGATAAACACAGAGCAACACTGATATGTTCAGAAGAAACTTTTCCACTGATTTGGGCAGAAGTTTCCTCTGCATACAGGAAGTCACCAGCTTCCTGCTTGCTGCCTGCTTGTTGCCCTTTCCTCTTCACACCCTCACCCTCGGTTCTCTCAAACAGCTACGGAAATGAAATTTACAGGGGTCCCAATATGTGCAAACTTCAAAAGGAAATATTTTTTTAAATATTATCTGTTGTACATTTTCATCAATCTGCAATTAAAACCAAAGATGATCAAATCTTTGGTCTGCTATTCTAGACTGCTTACTGCATTACACATAAAGAGTGTGCTGTACAATGAACATTGAAAGGCATCATCACAAGCAGCAACAGATTTGTCCATCAGTCTACAAACAATACACATATATGCGTATGTGTATACACATACATACACACACATACATATATATATATATATATATACATAAAGAATTGCATGGATAAGAGTATTTGGATTTATTAACTTTTCTCCAAACTGTATTTATTGGTGCTGTAGGCATATGTGCAAATGATGTACATTAAAAATGAGTCAGGCCTAAAAGAGGAAGCACTGCTGCGGACTCATGAATAACTCAAAGTCAAGCAAAGCTCTCCTTTTATTTTATATATATATATGTATATATATACACGGTTCCAAATGAAATACCAGCTGTAAATGCTGCACATTTCCAAGCCACTGTTTGGAAAGTACAGCAAAGTTTTTACAGGAAGCAGGACATGCAGAACAAGCATCAGTATCAGCTGAAAGCCATCCTTCTCACTACAGAAACTAATTATTCCATTATGCTTCAGCACAATTATCAAATAACCTTGTGGATTTAAATTCAGAGAAGTATATTACTAAAGATTTGCTTGTATTCTTCCTGTAATTATTAGCACAACTCTCCTTATAACTAGTCTTTCACCATACTTCTCAAATGTCTTTTACATAGCCCAGTATTTAGTGTATCTATTTAAGTCATCTTTTCATTTCCACAATTTGGCAAACTCATTTAAATTATGTGATTTATTAAATACTTTGCAGCTTCCTCTTGCACTATCTGCGGTAGGATACCCTAAAACCTGTGTTCAAACTGGAGCTTCCCCTTTGAGGTGCTGGTTGGCCTTGAGAAAGTTGCTTCCCTCTCACTGACAATGATTAGTGTTGTTTTCTTTTATAGATGAAAGGCTCTGCCAAACTACTACATGTTAATCATCAATACTGTAGATAAAATTTAGTCAAGAAAGTACCACCTAGACATTGGATCCTCTTGTTCACATTTACAGTGCAGCAAGGATGCTGATACGAAACTGATCGTGAAATAAATGTGAAATATACCAAAGTCTTTAAAGTCTTTGCATTTAAAAGTGGCTAAACTTACATCTGAAAAGGACAGCGTGAACACTGACAACCCCTTCTAAAGCACAGATGTAAGAAGAAAGAAAAATCATCACAATTTTGAAAGAGAATCTGTTGCAGAAAAACCAGAAAACAGAGCAACATTTTTCAACTCTGCAACAAACCACGGTCCAAGCAGTAACACGCAGACAGATCATCAACCAGATACAGATGTTGCCTTGCTACTAACAATGGCAGGAGGAAAAAAAGGTTGGGAAAAGAGTGCGTCTACCCACATTATACGGGATGCAGAAGCCACTGGTCACCTCCAGCAGTGCTAATGGAAAATTTCAGGACCCAGAATACATTCATATTCATCAGCAGTGTATGAGACTGACAAAGTTAAAAAATGTAAGTAAACTGGCAGCGTGTTGGCTAATTAAGTTTGTTGCTGATGCATCTGAAGCACAATAGATAAGAAAATCATCAGCACTGCTCAAGTAACTGCTGAGCTCCAAGTTACTCTTCTCAATTCAAACGAGTGAAGAGCATGACAGTGAAAAGCTAGATTATAAATACAGTATTGTAAAACTTGTAGAAAGATTACTTATTATCCAATGGATAAAGAAAAAACTCACTTAGAAAACACCACATGGAAGAAAACTCAAGATCAGCACCATAAACCATGACAAAGTGACACAAATTGGTGTGGGGATTATTCCACAATTGGGATTTTCTAACTTCCTTTAAAAAGCCTGCTGTTCACAGTGATAAGTGATAAAAACAATGGCCCAGCTGACAATTCACCTTATCCAAGGTACAGTACTTATACTAACATCGGAGCACAGTCTAAATGCCAAAACCACACCTCTGCAGTTCTAGAAGGATACTTTAAAACTTTTAACAAGTTCCACACCTTGAAATTCAAGTCTAATCTCAATACACGTCAGACATCTGTACTTCTTCCCAACACAAATCCAGAAGTCCAGTTGTGGAAAAGCTAGAGATTAAACAAAAAATAGCACTTACTATCAAGCATGCACAATCGAGGTCTCAAGAATCACAGTTCAGACATTCATTGCCTGGTAATTCCTACCAAGGTGTATGGACTATGTGTGGGTCTAAGGGTTAAATAGGACAGCTCAGCAGATGATGCAAGCAGGGTCTGTTACAGACCCTCGGCTCAAAGGACAGAGCAGGAGGTGTTTTCCCCTTAGCACCTATCTGTAATGTGCTGAAAGAAAGATGTCAAACTTCAATAATGAAACCAAATATCCCAGGATTGTAAGCAGCCAACAGGCAAAACATCAGTTTTTTAAAAACTGTTAGCAACAGTTTTCTAGCACTACTCACAGTAACCAGCACAGGGAAGTTATCATACATTCCATGATAATGACTAAAATGAATAAATCACTGGACTGGGAGCTGTGAATAGTCTAAGAACCACTGATAGCAATCTGATTACACAGACAGACAGAAATCACTGAAACCTCCCTAAACAAACATCTCATGCACGTACACGCTTGTAGTCCTAAGGTTTCAAGATTTCTGAGGCTGAAAACAAAAGTTAGGAACAAAATTGATTGTGAGGAAAAATCTCAGAAAAGCGTGAAAACCAAAGCCATCTTTAAGCTGGTTTTTATCTATGGTCAGTTTTACAGCTAACAAAAAGGGCAATTTTGGCTAAAACTAGTTGTTCAAATGCTGATGTTTCTGAAAATAAATAAATAAATAAATAAATAAATAAATAAAAGAGGCAAGCATAAGAGAAATAAAGCAAGGAGAACAATACAGAAAAGGGGAGGCTGGATCACCATCAACATAAATTAGATTTACGAAGTGTAAAAACTGAGAGACGTAAAACATCCCTGTACAACACAGCCAACAACGTTAGGAACAAGCCCCCAAAGCAACAGCATAGGCCCATGACTAGACAGAGGTGGCAGAAGTGTTAAAAATCATGCAGAATGATCAAAAATAGCCAATAAATACTTTCCTTCTATAGCTGGGAAGATTCAAAATGGTATAATTGTATCACATTATATTGATTTTCTTTCCAACTCATTTGTTAAACAGATGTTCCAGATCAGATGTTAAAAAACATTGTGAGACAAACATTTCGAATCAGCACACTTGTTAAACTTATCCCAGAGTCCTGGAGCAGCCAGGTCAGCCCAGTAATCTGTGATCTGTTGATCCTCTTTTAAAACTAGGTATTTTTAAATTTGTATCTGTCTTTAAATGGTAGGGGCTGCCACCATACAGAGGAATGAAAACACTGTGTCAAAGGGACAAATCAAGTTTTTTAAGGCAGCCCGACACGATAGAGAATTCAGACAAGATAACAAGAACCAGTGAAAGACAGATGCATTCAAATGTATTCAAACAATAATTGCATGCCTTATTTTTAAATAGTGGAAAAGATGAATCACTGAAACAAGTCATCCAGAGAAGTAAATGGTAGATTCTCAGTATCTTGATACACTTTTAAAAACAGCTTAGCCAACTGTAAGTTTGTCGAGAAAAACTCACTCAGACTAAAACTGATGCTGAAACATTTAAGGTGAAATGTTCATCTAAGACAGATTTGATCCCCGCTCCAATGCAGCACCACAGGACTCAGTACGGTACTACACGCAATTCAAACTTTTCGCATAACTAGATTAATTAGTAGTGTGCTAATAATGTTCTTTAATAGACCTAAAAAAAAGATTTGCCGACCCATTAACAGAACAAAAAGCCCCTCAACTTTAATAGCACAGAAGTAATTTTTTTTTAAATACAGCACAGGGTATGGGGATACTGCCTCTTTGCGCCGCACTCAGTTTAACATCAGTGACATATCATTCCTCCTATTATTTTCAAACTATTTCCAAGCAGATTTCAGGTCACCTTATGACTCCAGTCCTTTGAGAAACCCACATCTAGCTTTAATAGACGCAAAATACCTATTTCTGTTCCGTTTAGTAATCCGTCAGCCTTTACCCACATGGATTGCTAAATGCAGCGTGTTCATATCCAAGGTCTGGACACAGTTTGAGGAACTGCTCTAGGGTGGCTCTCACTTCTTATTCCCAGCTCTCAGTGTAAATACAGTCAACTACTTCTCCTCAACAACTGTCACACACAGATTCCCGTAAGATTAAAATAATTCTGTTTTCTATTCAACAAATAAAAACAGTAAGATTTAATCCCATTATAATGCTATCCAACCTTACAGGGACTTCAAATTCTGCATCATTTTCTAATTCACTTTATAAAGTATTTGGCCACGCTGCAGTATCCGAAATAAACAAACAAACACACGCTGCAGTATCAGAAATAAACAAACAAACACATACTGACACCTGGTTCACTAACAAAAACACTGTCAAGCAAAACACAGAATACAGTAGCAGCTTTCCCCAAAACTGGAAATGGCTACAACTAAGCCCCTTCTTTTGGGGGTCAAAAAAGTTCAAGTTTCACTGATGTATCCAACAGAGGCAAACAAATCCTATCGTGTTTCACAACCCTCTTCCTCTTAGTGCACAACTCAGCCAAATATTTGTGCATGTAAGGGCTACAGAGTGGCCTGTTTTGGGCACATTTCCGGGCTTAGAAGAACACACACAACCTACAGCTTACTAGAGAGCAGCGTAGAGGCTAAGCCAAGCAGTTTACATACCATACCACATTTGCACTCTGCAGTCATCACCGGCTCCTGATCCAAAATTCTCTTACACGTGCTAATCAACAAAGCCTCAAATGGACTAGGAGCTGATTATCTCTGAAACTGTCTATCCTCCACAATTCTCAGCAACAGCTGTTGCCAATTACAGCAGCATACCTAACAGTTTAAGATAAAACTCCTAAGGACAGAGCTCAGAGTAAACTTTCTAAAAAGACTTCAGCAACAGAATTCCTTTCAGGGAGAAGTGCAAAGCCGCTCTTTGCATAGTCCATCCGGAGTAAAAAATGAATTTATACAACAATAACCCAGAGACAGCAAAGATCTCTACATTTGCATAAACCATAGGCAGGCAGAGTATGTGTAAGGCATTTTCCCTAAATCCCACTTTTCTAGCACATTAATTTGAGGTAGCAAAGTCCAAAAGACACAAGTGCTATTGAAAGCAAAGCAAAGAGAAAAGAACAATGTTCAAGTAAACCCAGTGCTATAACGCAAAGAAGGGGAAATGTGAGAGGAATGTTTCCATTTATACTGCTGAAAGGTAGGTGCAACAGCATTTAAAAGATAAAGATATAAGAACCATTTTTGCGTGACAAGTGAGCTTTGCTACCATTGCAGCAGAAACTGCAAACTATTTGTGTAAAATCAAGCACGTGCTTTTCTCAGGTGAAACGGAGTGAAACACACAAGAACCTCACCAGCCTAATTCCTCCTTGAACAACACTACCATTACTAGCCCCTACTTTGTCACGCTTGCACAAAGCTGGAGAACAGCCTTGACCTTCACATCACTAACAAAAGGATGCTCTTATTATCTTTTGAAATGTTCGGTTTTCATAGTAGTTGACTATTTCTAAGATTTCTACAAATTATGATGCCATCATAAAATCCAGAGGAGGAAAAAGATGCACCTTCTTTCCAGTATACACTTATATGTAGATAGGAATCACTCATGCTCTCATACTTTGTTATAAGCTGAAGTTCATGATGTAGGTGCACAAATCATATAAGGCTAAGTTCTTACTGTTGGCCCAATGGAAATTACCAATTTCAAGTAAGAAAGTGTACAAAGAGTTTAAAAACTCAACAATTTATTTGGGGCAGGCTTTGTTTAGTTTTCTGTTTACATGTGTGTGATATGAGTGGGCCACACATTTCAATAAAAAAAAGAGTTTAACAATTAGTTATTCACAATGACAGTAAGTCAGACAATTTTTACAAAACAAGGACTGGCTTCAAAAGTGAAAAATCATTATTGCCCATAAACAATATGCTGTTCTTATTGCCCAGTTCTAGGCCTTGTGGTGTTTGAATTGGCAAGCTACAAAGCTAACAGCAGATGATGATTAAGAGAGGTAGGATCTAGGATTAATTTAACTCAGTATTACTTTTTTTTTTTTTTAATATTTTCAATGCCAACAAACAGCCCACGTGTATTTGGGATACATTTTGGAAGGCTTAGTTTTCACAGGGACATTAGCAGCAAGTAGCTGAATTAGTGTGGCAAACAACTGAACTGGCAAATCACAAGTTCAATGAAGTTTCACTGGTATGAAAAGAAATACTTCTACTATGTAGTGCTTTTTAACCAAGCTTCAGAGTACTTTGTAAAGGTAGGTTAGCAGGATTACTGACAGCAAGGTGGTGAACGAATGCTGTGTAGCTGCATGGCAGAACTAGAGAGTATTTTCCAGTCCTGATTCCCAATCCAGTACAGTTTGGAACATGGGTCTTTCACATATTAACTAGCATGTTTGTTGGTTGTTAAGTATTTAAAATTATATATAGCACTAAAGCAATGTTATGTCAACATGATGGGACATTCCTTAAAACTGACCCTTAAAAGCAGACCAAAGAGCCTCCAGGATGCTCAGCACCACATGTACCTCAACTGCACGGTGGATGCAGTACAGCAACATGAGAGTATAAAACTCTCAATGAGTTAAAACGTGCTAATTGCAGCACTTGCACTGGTATTCATACTTCCTACAGCACCTGAGCTGCTGTGTCCTAAAGAAAAACAAAGGTGAGAGGTAAACTAGATCTGAAAGGTGACAGCGAAGCTCGACCTGCAGCTGTCAGTCTGAAGGCAGCGCGCTGGTCAGCTAACACAGGCGGGGGCAGGCAGGTGGGCACAAGGAGGAAGAGTCTCTGGAGGCAGCAAAGTGGAGGGAAACCTGCCTCCTCCTCCAAACTCTTCCCCAAGGCCTGCAAAAAGAGCACTCGCTCAGCCCTCAGCTCCCCTCCTCAGCCACCAGCATCACCACCACCAATTAAAAAAATAAATTAATTAATTAAAAAAAAAAAAATCCGGAGGGGAAAGAAAGCCTTGTGACCACTCTGCCTCCTCCTCCTCCTCCTCCCTCCCTGCTTCCACCTCCCAGGAACGAGGCTGTGCCTCCGCAGCTCCCTGCCGGGCGGCACCTGCCCTGGGCGCTCCGGGGGCGGCAGCAGCCGGGCCGGGCCGTGCCGAGCCGGGCGGAGCGGAGCAGCAGCGGCAGCCCCGCCGCGCCAAGGCCTCACCGGCCCCGCTGCTGCCCGCCGCCGGCCGCCGGCCCCGGCGAGCCGGGAGAGGCCACGGCGGGGGCCTGCGCTTTGCCTGCGGGGGAGAGGGGGGCAAGCGGGTGAAGGGGAGCAGACGCCCCGGGGCTGGTTTTACCTGCTGCTGCTGCTGCCTGCAGTGGCATGAAGAGCTGGCTCAGCCTCTCTCTGTCTTTCCCCGCTCCCTCCCCCGCCTGCCCTCCCCTCCTTCCTTCCCTCCCTCCCTGCGCGGCTCGCAGCCCCCCAGCGCCGGCCCGGCGCCCTGCGAGGGACGCGGGGCAGGGGGAGGCGGTGGGGGACGGCCCGGGGAAGGGAAGGGGAAGGGAAGGAAGGGAAGGGGAAGGGCTGGGGCTCGCTGCCCGCCCGCGGGGACGCGCGATGGCGCCGCCTTCCCCCCTTCAACCACCGCCCCCCCCCGGCTCCATGAGCGCAGGCGCCCGCTGCGCCGTGAGGCTGCGGCCGCCCACAGCCCGCAGCGCCTGCTCCATGTGCACGGCCGGGCGCTGGGGTGGGCGAGGGGGTTAAGGGGTGCCCTGGGGGGCTAGGGGTGCTCCGGGGACCGGGGAGAGCTGCAGATGGAGGAGGAGGGAGGGAAGGGTCGGGTCTGGCCTCGCCCCGGGCTGCCGCGCAGCTCTGTCACCGCCCGCTCCTGGCGAAAAAGGGGCGCTAGGAGTTGTTGAAATGAGGAGGTTTGCCTTCTTTCCGAGGCCTTTCGTCCTCTGCGGAAGCCCGGGGGATTTATGTGCATGAAACAAACTCAGGAGCGAAGGGAGTCAGCTGAAGTTGAGGTTATTTAAAGTGGATCCAGTACGTTGCTCCCCGGCTGGCTGGGTTCAAACCACTCAGCAAACTTCCTCGTGGAAGGAGGAAAGAGGTGTCACGAGCATGAAAACACGAAACCACGAAGCGATGTGCCCAGCTGTGTCTGCTGGCACCCAGGATGACCCATCCCCTCCTGCCCAGTGCTCAGGCCGCAGGGTGGGCAGAGCCGTGGGTGTGTGAGGCAGGGGAAACTGAGTTACTGCTCCTTGGACATTGACCCTTTCTCATTTGACTCTCCCATTTCTTCTCTCTAGAAGAAATGTGAGCTATTTTAGAAGCTCTAGTACCCTGGAGTTCATTTTACTTGTGAGAAGAACTGTAACAACAACCATTCAAAGACGAAGTGTACCCCAGGTTGCAATTTGTGACTACTTCCTAATTGCACCTTCTAATGCAGTGCGTACCCTAGCTGTTCTTGGGGTATGCCAATACAGGACAAAAAGGGTAAATTAGAGACATCATCCCTAATCCAGCACTAGCTAAAGCAGCTGTATTATTTGAGTCTGCATCTTGGAACAATGAGCCTAAAATTGGTGCAGTTTGATTCTTAAATCGTGCGTCAGGGCACCATAGGAAGGGTCAATCAGAGGTACCTAGAAATACGAAACCAGAATAAAACGTGTTAAGTTTAGTAATTATATGATGAATGTATTGTATCTCATCTCTGACGACATTTCTTATAATTCTTCTGATTTCCAGAGAACTTTTTTGCTTTGTGGGCTGTTTCAGGGCAAGATAATCAGCCCATCCGTGTGGATTTACCAAAGATACTTTGAGAGGAAATCTTAACTCCATGCCAGTCTACAGATGTTTTGGTTCCCAGATGTTTGATTAAGAAAAGAGAGAGACCAAAGTAGGTTCCAGCCTGCTGATGGTAGTGTTTTACAGCAATGCATTCAGATTTCTTGCGACAACAGAATGTGTAAAGTAGAAAGAGCAATTTAAAGATAAATGTTAGTAGATTTAAATATATATATATAAAGAAGAAGACATAAGGATTTCCTTGCATGTCTTCATATCTGTTAATTTCAATCAGGTTGCTTCATTTTCTGTTTGAAATAATGATTTTCTGTTTGTCTGTCTTTTATGTTGGAGTAGATCTCAATATTAAGAAAAAAAATAAAAGCCAAGCAGTCAAGCATCTAATTCTTGTCTAGTAATAAATGTTTTGAATACTTTAAGGAGCTCAGTAATGAAATAATTTTGTTCAATACAGGACACAGCATTTGATTTAGAAATCATACAGCCATCTACAGTCAGTCTGCGTATATCACAATGACCTGTCCACTATGAACACATGGAAATACATACTTTCTGCTTTTGGAATTCAATGCATTCTATATAAGAGCACAGAATCACAGAATTTCTAGGTTGGAAGAGTACATGTATAAGTAGCATGCATTTGGGAGGTGAAAGGGCAATGTAAAGAGTTACAGCACATTGTATGTTGAAGATATAGGCAGGATTCACTAAATGTTTTTTTTTTTTTTTTTCCCTGAAATTATCAAAACCTTTTTTCTATAAACCTGTAGATTTGTGCTACTGTAAAAAAAAAAAAAAAAAAAAAAATGTATGCACCTGCCTTTGGCACATACTCCAACTGTGTACTCAAATCAGGCAATTGTGAGTTGTCTAAATAACTACTGGAGTAATTATATGAGCATAGGATATCTAATTGTGTGTGCACTTAGGGGATGTCTTAAAAGATTTGGCCCTTTCAGTATTCTCAATATGAAAATTTTCCCATAGAAAATAAAAGCTAGAACAAAAGCCAGCAGGAAAAACAACAGCAGAATCTGCCAAAAGTAGTTTATTCTTGTTTCATTTGCAATCAATTGTTAGGCTCATAGTAACACTTAAAATGCCAATTTAAGCCTGAATGGAGGTTCCACCCCAAAATTAGACCACTGTTTTCATTGTGAGGGGATGAATCCCTTTTACTTACACAACAATAAATGGAAAAATAAATCCCAAATACTGTTTTCTGTATTAACACGATTATGGGGGGTTAAGAACAAAATGCTTACACCTTGGTTTACGTTCAAAATAAGACTGATATGTAGAGTCACAAGATATGTAAGCTTTGTATATATGAACAAAATAATATCTGTAGTTACATATTCCTAATTATCATATTAAGAGTTGAATGAAATATTCTGAGGGCTAGAAGTATTTTTAAAGGAAAGATTTGGTAAAATTTTATTTGAAAGTGTGAAAAATTTTGTTTTATATTTACTTGCTTTGTGAGTTACATTGTTCATTACACTGGTCTGTAATTCAGCTAAGTTTTATATAAGTACTTAACATCTTAAATGTAAGTAGTATTCATTGCTAAAGAAATGTTTAGGTTGGTTGAACACATGGTGGTACAAGCCAATATAAGAAGTGGAAAATACAGACCTCCTGTACTCGTTTCTTCTAGATCTCATCTGTTAAAGTATCTGGAAATGCATTCTAGTTTCTAACTCATTAGGTGGGTTCTATTTTATTTTTTTTATCAGCTACAGAGTAAAGCTATTAATATGCATGTGATCTAGTTAGCAGGATTTCATCTATTTTGAAATAGTATAGATTTCCCAGTTCAATGAAATATAAAGTAAAAAATCTTCAGTTTTTGACTTAGCAACCTCATACATTCAAAAAGAATGTAAAAAGTTCCACATATTTGTAAAACATATTCATATGAATTATATGTACCATAATTGTGTGCATATACATACAATTGTGTGCATATACAAATATGTTTATATAAATATACTTACACACGTTACTTGTTTAGATCTCATATTTCATCTGGAATCCAGGAACTTTTACAGTCTCAGGAATCTGAGAAAATCTCAGGGTATTTTGCAAATTTTAATGACTGCAACTTCTCCCATGAGGCAAAAGAAGCTCCCTTATGTATCAACTGTACATAAGAAGAAACCAAGAAACACTTTTAAAGTACTTCTAGCATTTCCAGACCATATAGTGAGGTGTATTCTATTCACACGTGTTAGGAACAGTTACATCGATTTTACATTTTTTCTTCCATTAGTCTCGTATAATTTCCATTGCGTCCACTCTGTTCTGGTTTTGTACATTATTTTAAAATATTTATCAATCATAAGATTGATAAATTAAATAGATTAAATATGAGTATTGATAGATTAAATATGAGTATTGTTCTGTCCTTTTCATTCTCCATCTAAGCCTTTTTGTTTACATCCATATGAAAAACAGAAAATAAGAAAGAAAAAGTTTTGCTTCCAAATTACAATATGGCTTGGCCACAGATGTTCCCATTTTAACTGAAATGGGCCTTTAACAATTTTAAAATTCTTGATTTTAGCAGAGCTTAGATAAGCTGTCAGTGAACATGTATGTCAAGTGATAGGAGTCAATCAAATTCACATATTATTTTTTGCATTTCTCAAATACCCAGCCAAAATACAGTGTCTACTTCCAGTAGGAAACCAAACAGCTCATCCCTCCTTAGGAAAATGCATAGCTTGACATCCTGACAGTTATGTTCAATATGATGAAATTCATCACACAAGTTTGACAAAGAGGCACTACTTAATGTGTTCTGAATCTTTTTAAAGGAATCAAGCAAAGTAGAGCAAGCAAGATGAAGACAGACTGATAAGCTACAGTTGGAAAGAAGAAAGAGAAGCATGCACTCCACTCTAGCTCAACTAAAATTTGCCTCAGGTGAGACTTCCTCTGAAAAGTGTAAGGAAACCAAGCTCCTGATATTGAAACACACGGTGCATCAGCAGAGTTGTGTCAGCATAATGTGTAGTTGTTAGATCAGTGCCCAGAGAGATGGGGAAGCTGGTTAGAGCAGAGCAAAGCTATATGAAAATTTCATGCAGAAGTGAAAAAGGAACAAGAAAAAGAAAAAAGAAAGTGTATATCAGGAAAAGTTCCTGCTACAAGTATTCAAAAACGCACAGTAATTTCTGTGAATATGTGTCCAGGGCAACATTTAAGCGTGTGGTGCCTTGGTCCTGATTCAGGCAAAACCTTCCATTGACACTTAAGTTCCATTGATTTCAATAGGGCTTAAGTGTTTTCCTGAATCGAGGCTAATTAAGTACGTCACATACAAATACTCGTGTGCATAAATTGTTTACAGGATTGGGGCTTTAGGGCTTGTCTAAACAGAGACACTCAGGAAAATTAATCCAAATTAACTAAAGGTATGAATTTAAAGTGGATTAGTTAAACCACATTAAACCCCAGTGTGGACTGGGGTTTAATGTGGTTTAACTAATCCACTTTAAATTCACTGTTTTAATTACTTTGGATTAACTTTCCTGAGTGTCCCTGTTTAAGCAAACCCTTAGTGTATTGAATAAAGTCCCCAAATGAGTCAAAATTAAAATAGACCCCAAACTAAATAAATAGCAATTCTGCATTGGCAAGGGATGAAATCTTTAATTTTTACAGTTCCAGTGACTATGTACCACCAACATGCAGCAACTGAGATCAAACTGCAGTCAGTGAACATGACAATGGAACTAAGCTGTGAAACTCTGAGCTGTGGAGGAAAGGCTGCTCTGACAAAAAATCAGAGTCAAAAGCAAATTTTCAAATCCATCTTGTGTGCTATGGCAATATTAAACTGCAATTTATAAATGAAGATCAGATTTATTTCCACTTAAGCTGGCAAGACCAGTGAAGGTACTTTGGTTGCCAATGCAGTCTGCGATGGCTAGCAAGTAAGCCAAAACCGACAAGAGAAGATTATCCTTAGTTATGTAAGTAAGAAACCATTTGTATTTAATAATGAGCTATTACTACTGATTAGCCACTTCAATACAATAGATAAATAAGGCATTCAAATAGCAGTTGATACTATTATTTTGATAAACAAACATTTGTGTTCTTTTGAAAACTACAAGTCTGACTGGGGTTCTACTGGAAGTGATGGCACTTCACTAGGCTTTGAACTGGGGGCCTACACAGCAACCACATTCATCAAGTGCTTTAAAAATATAATGAAAAACAATACTGCAAGTTGTACAACATTGCAAGTTGTACAATTTAACCAGCTATCTTTGAGTGGCTTGATTTTATTTTATTTTATTTTATTTAAGTAAACAAATAAATAAATAATAAGCCATTGATAACTACTCAATTTGGCATGAAATATCAGACTTTCATGGCCAGACACCCAGCTGGTATAAGTGGGCAGATGGTCCGATCTTTACTTAGAAATGATAAGTTTGGGAAAAATTTTGATTTTTTAATTATTTTTTTAGTTTAAGCAAAATCTGTTCCTCTGCTGAAAATGACATTTCTTTAAATAAAAATATTGTTGAAAAAGGTTAGTCTTTTTTGTATTTAAGCAATGTTATTCAATTTTGTTATTTCAATGTTGGAAGTCGCTGTGAAGCTAATGCTGTATTTTGTTACACTGCAGACAGCTCCAGCATTCTGACTGCTTTACAACTGTCGTTGGGATATACAGGCATGAAGCTAGAGCTGTAGCTGTATTTTTTTTTTTAATAATAATTTAAAAAACCCTCTGATTAAAAGAGCCTTTATCCCTTATAGCCATGTGCCTTCAGTGCTTGGTAACCAGTGCAATTTTAAGAATCCTCTGCCTTGCCCATTTCTGTCAAAATATTGCAAAGCAGTTTGTAAGTGAGTGAGATGGTGCAGTTCTGGTAGGCTTCCCCTGTTCCCAGCAGAGAGGCACAGCCTGCCCTGAACAAGCCTCCTCTGCTGTGTGACACTTCTGCTGCTGACACTTATAAAGGGAACAGACTGGTGCTAGTGACATGAGGAAAGGAACAAAGGGAAAAGACAAGACAGGTGAGAAAGAGCCAGGGTGGAGTGCCTGCCTGTTCTCTACAACCAAAAGCAGAACAGTGAATTGAAAGTTGGAGGAGTAACTTTACCTTAGTTTCTTTTCTTATCTTGTCCAGCTGCCTCAGTGATTTCTCTTCCTCTGTAGTTATCTTTTTTCCTCAATCCCTTTCCACACATCGATTCATGCTTCTATTTTTTTTTTCTTTTTCTAAAAATAATTCAAAATCTTAAAGTTGTCATTATTAAAAACTGGTTTGCTGTTCCAATAATTCATTTACACTGTCCTTTTGGTAGCCTGCAACATACTTAGGAATATTCCCAGTTGCTTGGCTTTTGATGCAAAAGATTCCTTTAGCTCACAGAAATCAGAATAAATGGCTGTGTACACTATCAATGGTGTGCGTGTAGAATGTATGCGCAAGTTAGGTGCAAGGGGACAGAAACAAAAGGAAAAGAGAGGGTTCATTTTCACATCAATTTCTATATTTCCCGAATTTTATTCAACAGAATGTGCCCATTTACAGGTGAAAAAAAAACACACATCCTCTCATTTCTGCTGAAAATGACTGTTCCCTTGATAAGCAGAAAACAGTAGTTCAGATCCATGCCCTATTTTGAAGATATCTAATTTAGTGCCTAAAGGAATTTGAGGGCAAGAACACCTCTTTCATTACACTGACTCCCACTTGTTTTTTACAACAATTAAGTGTAAGCCCTACAGCAGCACAACTGTTAAGATTTTTATGGCTCTTAAAAGGGACACTGTCAATTTGAAATGAGTAAAATGTCACACACTGAATGATGACAATTGTTTATGGCACTCCTTTTCCATCTTGCAGCATTAAAAATGCGTTTAAAATTTTCTTTTCTCTTGATGCAGTGTTTGTCTGGGCCAGGCAGCAGTAAAGTAATTGCCCTCTGGCTTTGCAAAATGTACACAGGATCCTCTTTGCTCAAGCACAATCTTTGCTTCTCTGGTGATCTGATGTAGCAGCATGTCTCTTCACCAGAGGGGTGTCCTAGAAAAGAAAGGAACTCCCTCCGTAAGGTGTTTTCACAATAATATTACTTTTTATTGCCACAATTTTTATTCAAGGATTTCACAAAAAGCTTTAAATGTGTCAACAGATATTCAAATTAGCCCTGAAAAAAAATCTGTGATAGAGTAAAGTGTGGGAAGGATGAAGTTAGGAGTTCACAGCCACAAAGTCAATCAAAAACAAAGAACGCTTCTGCTGAATTTATCATATCCGTTAACCTCATTACGATAGTGATTGTCTGGGGTGCATTTTAGTGTAATAACCGGTGAGAGATTGGGAAGGGATGAAGCAACTGTTTCCCCTAGAACACTTTATGCAGTGCTGCCAAGGGAAGATTGTCTTATTTCTGTCCTCCCTGTAATTCTTCTTTTCCCTTTGAGTGAACTGAGGCAACTGGCCCTATTCCTTCCCTAATAAACTTCTGTAGCTTTTGAGTGGGCCAGCAGAAGACAATGAAAACTGTCCGCATTGCAAGTATGGATTCAGCTAAAGATAACAACCGTTATTTATCTCTACACTTCTGGCCTTTTTGAACAGCTTTTAATCTATTCTGCTGGTATTAGGTGGGGGTTTAAATGATGTGTAGTTATGTACATGCAGGAGTGAAACTATAGAGTAAATCTAAGAGTGTTTGTGTACACATGGGGAGGTAGGACACAAGGAAGAAAGTGGAGAATACAAACTGGTTGGATCATCATCACACACAAACAAATCCAGATTTTACAGAATATAAATATGTACTGCAAAAGATGCCCAAACAAATTAAACAAATCCCTTCAGCATACACACCTTTTCTTAAAAAAATATATATTAAAATAAATAAATAAATAAATAATCTTTCTAATCTGTTTAATTTGTTATAAAAGCACAGAGAACACAAGCCTGGTTTTTACTTTTCTTTTTTTTTTTTCTTTTTTTTTTTTTTTTCTTCCTGAAACATGCTGATTCATTGAACCCATGTTAAATGAAAATGTTTTCAGGATCACAAAAAGTCAAACTATTAAAATGTCTCTCAGTAGTCAAAGTCTTGCTGTGTCCTTTGTTAAATACTGACTTCAAACCATGATTTCTACATAGAGTTTTATTAGCAGTCGGTAAGCAAATTTGAATGGCCTGATCCTGCATTGCTGACACCATGCTGGATGAGGCAGAAATAAAACAGCACACTGGAAATTAGATTAAAGGCCAAGTCTGCAACTGTTATTGAAATCCAATAATTCAAACTGCAGTCTTACCAGCAGTTAATAGTCCCCGTGGTGCTAAATAATCATAAAGCTTGAGGGTATCTACTATTGTGCCAGCACACCAAAGAGATGCAACCATCCTTGCCCCAAGAGTTGTAAAACAAAAGCCATTCTTCCATCAAAGGGCAAGTTTTCTTGAGGGGGGACTGTACCTGTGTGAAGAATTGGTAATGTCTTCTATGACCTTTTGTAATTCCGTTCCCTATCTCTATAAAGTCTATGTAGAAAACTTGGAAAGGACAATCATCTTCTGTTGCGAAAAATGTGAGTGTCAGCTTGTAACATTAGCAACAAAAGTCAGATAGCTCAAAGGCATCACACAAAGGAGTTCTTTTTAGTAGGCAAGTGTAAATATATCCCTTTTGGTTATGTCCCGTCTACAATGATCCTATCCCAATCTTGAACACCAAGAACACTATTGCTTCTGACTTCTCCAGGCACAAGAAGTTCTTTTCTTGTCACTTCAAAGGAAAATGAAATCAAGAGAAAGAAAGAACTCCAAGGTTTTAAACTTTATACAATGCGATCAGTTCTCCTTGACTATAAATTTCACCCTGAGCAGATGAATGAGGGCCAGCAGGAGTGAGTTTTTGTGTATGAGACCAATTGTCATGCTCATCTCAGCATTAAGATGAAACAAAACTTCTTCAAGTAGCATCAAGGAAAAGTAGGTGAGTTAAAAGGAAGACACCAGAAGATGAATGTTCCTGCATTGTCACTCTGTTCCTAAATAGCAAATGCTCCCAGTTAAATGGAAGAATAACTTCTCCACCAAGTCTTTTCTCAAAACAGAGTAGGTGGGAACAATCTGAAAATAACCAGAAGTAGTTTGTCTTTGTTGGACTTCTTGGATTTTGCCTGACATCACGGCAGAAGACAAGAGTAAAACTGAATTTTCACTTACAGAGGTCACTGTAGGTTCAGCTACTAAGTTCAACAAGAGATGGTTTTACTCACAAGTACAAACTAGTTTGCTATGATATCCCATCTCAAACAAAATTCTTTCAAGTGTAAGATTGAGTTTGAAGACTTAATTCAATGGAGCTTTTTCTCTTAAGAGCAGCCTTTTCAAGACAATATTTCATACAAACCTATACAGCACTGCCAGCAATGCTGATTAGTCTTTCAACAAAACTGAATCTATCACTTTTGGAGAAGAAAATATTTGGGGCACAAGTAATAACAATGTTAAATACCTTGCTCATGTACTATAGTACAAGTCTAATTTATAGAATCCATCCAGTCTCTGTGAATATTTTTTCATCTCCTTTTTTATCTTGTTGATCTTGGTTTTGCCACAGATGAGAAAAAAAAAAAAAAAAAGAGCAACAGCTGAAAAGTCAGATGTTTTTTTTCTCTGTCCAAATAGAAATAATTTCAGTAGTGTACTAGGGACCATGTAGCTCCATTCAAAAGAAAGTTTAAAGGTCTGTAGCATGAAGAGGCCGAGTGCTTTAAATACAGTGTTAAAAAGAAAACAAAACCAAACAAATGATGGACAGCTCTTTGCCTGATGTCTGAGGTCTGATGCATCTTTTGGACAATAGCCAACATTCTTATTCCAATGTTAAAAAATATATATTATTTTCAATCCCAAAATTTGGATTTAATCTTCTGAGGTTTCAGATTTATGTAGTGTCATAGTATGCCTTGGAGATATCACTTACCTGATTTTTCTTGTTCATTATCGCCCCTTGTTTTGTATAAATTGCTGTTATGTTGAGATTTCTCTTCCCCTTTTATTAAGGCAGTTAACCATTTACCATTTTTATATGAATTATCATAGAAAAAATTATTTGCTCTATAAAAATAATTGGCTTTTTTAACAGCAATATTATTCAATAGTGCCTTAATCTGTAGCAATTCTACATAAGCTCTTTACTATGGGATTTTTGATGTTCTAATTTTTTATTGTTAGCTTTGCTAATAGCTCCAATTTTTCTTGCCTTTGGCATTTCCTAATTTCATGACATACACCTAAAATCCGGCTTCTAAAAGTCACTTTGAAAGCCTTCAGTACAGTACAATATGAAGCAAAGACCAAATTAAAATTTATATATTCCTTGATTTTCGTTTTAATGGCTATTAGAAATTCTTTATCCTTAAGTAATAGAGTATTGAATCTCCAGTGCAAACCATTTTTATTCTCCTCTCTTCGAATTATCTCTATTATTTCACTGGAATATGATCAGATAAAAGGAATCCATGAACTTTAATTCTCAATTTACTCCCAAACAGGATTTTGTCTCTGCAAAAATACCTTGTCTTTTATAGGACTGATTTTCCACAGAAAAGGAGCCTCAACTTGCTTCACTGGAGTCAGCTGAGCTAATCAAAGGTTCAGAAAGTAAAGCTATTTCTCTTCATATATATAAGTTTGTCTTGCAAGCATTTATTTCCTTTTTCTAATTTATTTTTTTTTTCTTTCCCTAACTACAAAGTAGCTATCTTCCATTCAACTTACAACTAAACTTAAAAAAAATATTCTTGTTGATTTTCTATTCTATGTGTCACAGGAGAAACTGATGGGAAGATTCTGTCATCTTTTTTTTTTTTTTATTGAAATACAAGCAGTAGAGCTCCACCAGAAGTAAAGTGTTTCTGAATGTACACCAAAGTCATACAGTCTGGTCTTGAGGTGACAGCAGACTCTTCAAACAGTCAGAGTTCTTTCCTGTATCTCCAAATTAAGGATATTAATTCTAGATTTTGCTCTCTGTTTTTTAATTTTTTTTTTGTTGTTGTTTTCTGGTTTATACATATTTTAAAGAGATGAAATGAGAATCTGCCCCATTTTATGTATGTTTTATGCAATGTGTGGCACTAGTAATCAGAAGTAAATGAGTAAGATGCTTTTTCTTCAGTATAAAGCTCCTTTGTGAAATTTAACTAAGACAAAATGTAGACTATATTGCACTTTCTCATTTTGTTTAGTATTTTACCAAACAGTTTTGCTGCTTAAGTTATTAGTATAGTCACTGTTCTCTCATTCTTTTGATGGCACAATTAGGTTTGTAGTAAGTATTCAGATTATTGCAAATATCAAAGCAGTGTGAGGTGAACACAGACAACAAGACAAATAAGCTGTGTATGATAAAAATATAACCACACTTAGGAGTAAGACATTTTTCATTTCAAAGGCTGCTTTGTAGTATAGGACTTGGTCATTCTGATTTGATTTTCACATTTAAAGGTAAACTAACAAAGTGTTTATTTTAATCAGCCTGTCCTGTGTAATCTTGTGGAAGAATAAACATGGGTTAAAAGGCTATCAGGATGACAAAATGACTTACCTTAAATGTTAATTTGAGGAAAAAAAAGAAAACGTTTCTTTCACTGTCATTGGTTTGGTTGAACTGATGTGTCTCAGTGCAACTTCCCAATGTTTCAAGTTCTTTTTGTTCCCCCCCACACACACCCCTTTTTTTTTTTTCCCTTGCTGTGGTGTTTACTGCTTCTCAACACTGCCTCTTTGCCTGGAGGACAACAGTCACATAACGATATGATGCCAGTATTTTTCCATAAAGAGCTGCCTGCTTCTTGGGGTTTGTTTTAAAATTTCTGGGATAAATCCTGATTTGGCATAAATTTATACAAATGGAAATCTTGGCTTAAGTATTCATACAAATTTATGATCTGCACCTTCAGTCGTATTGCCCATTGAAAAATTAGTGTTCCCTGTTACCATCGTCCTCCCCTTTACATTAGCCTTTGTCAAAAGAAGAATAGCCTTTATAGTTATATGGGCCCTAGTGGTATTCTGACAAGTTCAAACACTTTTGTGCTTTGTACAGTATATAAGGTTCCTATCTCAGTTTTCATGTAATGCATGTAGGAATTTAGAAAATATAGCTACAAAGTCATGAGTTAAAGCAAACTAAACTCTTCACAAATTAATGTAAGTATTAGTAAACTGCTATCAGCATTTGCAGTTGTAGTATTCAGTTATATTATTACACGCTACTTGGGAGCTCTGTTTTATGTTGGAAAGAGTCAAAATAAGATGGAATACAAAAATACATGATAAAGAAAATTTCCGTGAAATTGCTATCAGGTGCTTGGGTCAGTTGAGTGGCAATATATGCCAGTTCCTGCATGCTTCTTCCTTTTGGATAAAGTCCCATGAAAGGAATTGACAGGATCTTATTGACTTGAGTGGAAACTGGAGGAAAACTAGGTACAGCCCCTTATAAAGAAGTATTTAAAACCAAGGCCCTTTTGTTTTCTTATTTGTCTGGAATAGATGTAAAGTAGTAATGTACATTAAAAAAAAGAGTGAGTGAATAGTAACAGAGGCAGCAATGAAATGTTCACTGGTATTACTGTGCCTGAAAACACACCCATTTGTGATAGTAGTGCAGGTTGACTACCTGTTAGTGAAAGCAGTGTGTACAGGGTAGGTTGTTCCATACTTAGAAGTGCATTTATTTGAGCTTGTCTCTTTGTGGCTAGGTGATATTCCATATTCTGTCTTCAGCTGCTAAGTGCTGGTGCACTGTGTCTGTGATTTATTGTTCTCATAATCGGTAATATGTCTCTTATGTATATGCTTTCTTTTTCTTAGCTATTGTCTGTGATGGTCATATTAAAAAATCTTTTCATGGTTTTGCAGCTTGTACAGCAAGTCTGCATTGTACTTTTTTATACTCAAAATGTTTCCCATTGCAATTTGTTAAAAACTTAAGATTAAACTGGATGAAATGTAGAATGACACCTAAAAAAAATCATATACATTGGAGAGACTTGAGTTCAGTAAGTGGAGAGACGGAGGGGAAAGCAAATTTAGTGCTGCAGGTCTCTCATCTTTGTTGAAGGCCGTTACAGTCCATGCTTACAATAGCTGTTCACAATGCTTACCTGCACCTCTTTACCCATGTAACCACTAATATGACTTTTTTTTAGTTGTGCACTTCTTGACTTGGGTCAAGTAGCATCTGCCACATAAGAGTTTGTTATGCAGATGCATAACAAACTCTTATTCTACATCCATTTGCTGTGTTATGTGTTGGCACTGCTGCTGTGTCGAGCAGCCACAGAGGGTTAACTGGGTAATCTACAGTGCTGAGCCACAGTCTGCCCTTCTGGGATTCCTGAGTTGTTGGTGAGAGCTTTCCTCTGCTCTGTGATGGATCTCAGAAAAGCAGCAAGTCTCTGGTGAGCAGAGTTTGCCCTTTCACAAAATATGGTCATATGCAATTGGCTACACATTAGGTGTCCGGAAGATGCAAGTTCAGATGCTATGACTGCACAGAGATAAATGCTGCCCTTTCATTAATGAAGTTCCTCAGTGACTGCCACACCGATACATTTCTGTTCACAGAGCAAACTCACCTGGAAGTGATGGGTATATTGGGTGCTTTTTGCATTGCTCTGTTTGAGAAGAGATTTTTGGAGCATCTTTTCATTCTCTTCCTTTTTGCACTACATGGCATGATATGGCTCAATGTGCTTATTGCCTGCCTGACTTCCCTCTGTTCTATGTGCTGTGGTGTGTAATTAACAAGCAACGTGCCTTTTATACAAAGGAAAAGCAATAGGTGGACTACATGGCAATTTTCTAGTATGCAACTGTGTTTCCAGAGCTGTGCACATTGCTGCTGACACCTTTACAAGTATAATAGTATGAATTTAACACACCGACAGAAATGCAAGGGAAAGGCAAAACCATGCTGGCTTCTTCAGTGCTGGAAAAACAACAAATTAAAATGTTTGGCAAACAGAGGACAAAATTCATAGGGAAAAGACTTGTACTTCCAAGTTTCTCAGGGTACATCAAGCAATAAAGATTAAGAATTTATTACAACATCATGTTCTCATTGTTATTTTTATCCTTCTGTCTCCTTCCCCACCTCACTCCATTAGCTTGCTAGTAGAACACTCTACATTTTATGAAGTTATCAATAAAAGTTACTACATGCACCAGGAACGGTGAGTGTTCCTTTAGTGTCCAAAATATGTTGCATAATTACACAAAATTGCACCGAGTTCCTGTGAACTTTAATAAGATCTTAAAGTAGTCTGCTAAAAGAATTTCTGTGAGAATGGTCAAGTTAACATGATTGGTGTCTAAAGGGCAAGGTTGAAATTCTCTGAACAGGAATATAAATCAGAATTTTATGAATAATGATTTTCTTACTCATTAAAACAAGCAATAGGTAGTGTGATTTGTGCTAAACACAGGGTAGCGAAATTAACAAGTTTCCATGTTTGATACCATGGAACCATAATTTTGTGTGCGATCAAGCCTTTCTGGAACACAGGTAGCAAAGTTTCTGCCCATTTTTAAACAGGGCAAGATATCCACTAGAAAGAGAGGATCAAAGCAATCCATTTATCTGTATCATGGGATCAATGAGCTAGGAAACAGTTCCCCCCTGCCAACTAGATGGCATTAGTACAACTCTATGTAGATAACAGAGAGACTCCCCAAAAGATACATCTCTTTTCAAGTAAACTAACAGAGTTAGCTTTTTTTTCTGTACTCATATAAGTAGCTTGACTGATTACTTGCAAGTAGGAGATGGTCTGGGTTTGGCCCAATTAGGAGATGTTGTATCTTCAAATTCCAACAATAACATTCCTACACATTATTCTACAGAGCTCTTGCCTGAGGCCCCAATCTTGTCATCCTTCCACACACAGCATTTCCATTGAAGTCAGGATCAAGAAAATTATAAACCCTACAGCATAAAAAGATATGCTTGGTTTCTTTGGCACTGGAAAGCTCTATGTGCAGGCCTTTGGGTGCCATTCTGTGATTTTGACTGAGGCAAAATGGGAAACAGGGGAAGGTTAATGTATATTACTACCAAAATTACAATAAACAGTATATAACTCTGGTTAGAGTCAACCAGCATTAACCTGTAAACATTGGAATGCAGCCCCAAGGTGATATTGTTCTTTTAAGATTGCTATTGAGTCTTTTCTCATGAGCTCATTCTCACCACTCTCTGGCTGGCCAAGTAACAGTGGAGGCTTGGAACCAACTGCACTTTGCAAGAAAGAAGTGGGGGAGCAACCCTTTTGTGAACACCCCCAGCAGTAGTTTTCCAAACTTTTGTCACCTTTCCATTATGCTTTCAGAATATGCTCCAGAGGAAGCTGGCTTGAGGACCTGTATTTTAAATACCACTAGATGTTGTGTCTGCTTTGTGTGAGACCATGCTATGCTCAGTGCCAGGGTCTGCTGTCAGTGGATATCCAGACTAAGAAGAGGTTGGTCTTGACCTGCAAGACTTAAATGGTTCTGGATTATCTGAGAAATTCTCTTTCCCCACCTGAGTTTTTGAGATTTTCACGTATGCTTACTTGCAGGGATGTGTCACTTTGCCTTCCCTTTGCTGTGCCAAGTCCTGGTTTGGAAGCTGTCAGGATCAAATGCAACAGGATTGTTTCTTCCATTCTTTTCTTGGAGTGTAAGTAGGTGGCCAGAGAAAAAGGACAGGTGAAGAGAGAATAGTTAAGGCATGAGAAGTCATTTCATAATGCTTTTGACTTTTTTTCTAAGAGAACCAAGAATGCAAGAAATAAATATATTAATCATATCCCCCCCCCATCTAAATTAACATTTTGTGTCTCCTTATTCTCTCAGTGGTTAGAAGTTTCTGAAATTCTTCTTTAGTTTCATTCTCATTATCTCTTCTATTTTATTTTTATTTTACATGTTAAGATAAAATGTATGGCAAACAATGCCTCAAGCATTGCAGTACGGGTAGGATCCAGGTTTCTAAATGCCCCAGTTAATATAATGTATAATGTTGCATTCAGCAGCAACGCATCTGATTGAAATAATTTGACTGGAATTAAACTATTGCTACTAAAATTTATGTAAAACTAATGAAAAATTTATTGGTTTATAAAATCCTTGCTTTTATCCAGGACTAACAATTCCTATGCAACACTAGTGATCCTCCCACAAATAGTCGAGAGGAAATAAAATATAAGGGAGTTCATCAGTTCATATTCCCTGAGATCCTCACAGTTACTCTTCTTTGTGATCCAGTCTTTTAACTTTTTCATGACTTTAATCTTAAAAAATAGATTTTTAATTAAATTCAGAGCTATTATTCCCCTTTAGGGGAGGTGGGAAAAACAAATGCAACTCTGATGCAGGACCTCTGAGCATAACACTTTCCCTCTCTTTACAGTTCATTTTGGCATTTTTATATATCTTCTGCTAATAAAATGTAATGATTTTCATCTTTTACTTTGACATCTGAGTCTGTATCTTTTATCTGTTGTTTACAGCGTTTCAGCCCATAAATAAATCATATGACAAAATAAATTACTTAATCTTGTGTTTTATTTGGAAACACATTAAAGCCTAGCTTTCGTGGGAAAAATCACTTTACACCTTACAATTGCTTATATACTTTTATGACTTTTGTGTCACGTTCAAATACTATCAAGGTGTCATATCAATACCAATTGTTCACAAGAGCCACATTTTAAACCTTTCAAGTTTTCTGATAGAGTTTGATAGGAATACTTTGAAATGAAAGTACATCTGTCTTTGGCAAATGGCAGTTTCAGCTCTGTTTTTTTTTTTTTTTTTTATTTTTTTATTTTTTTAATATGATATGATAGTGTTTTACAAAAGCAATATTAATCCCTAGAACTTCCTTCAAATCAGTATACATATGATTATAATGAAGTCCATTTATCCAGTCCCCTGTATACAAAGCTGTTTGTTGTCGGCATCTGTTTTTTCATCCACTGTAGATTCACTTATCCTGCACATTCCCAAAGTTGCTCTTTTGTATTTTTTGGCATCTGTCTAACTGGTAAAATAAATGATACTGCACTGAATTTCAGGCTGTATTTTTATTTGCAATTTCCTTTAGACACATTTTGCTTCAACAATGAGGATTATGTGATAAATATTTTCTCCACTGTTGTGGAAGAAAACAGTTTATAACCTCGATGCATTTATCAAGCTTTTACCTGGTCAAAGAAAATTAAATCAAATTCTAAATAGTTGCTTGCATATCTCTTCTAGAAGATTCTTTCTTTCATAAATGCCTCCCACAAAACTATCTTTCACATAGAGAGTGTGCCCTCTTTTCTTAGGTTAATTGCTGAAATACGATGTGGTTTGGTTTCATTCTTAGTAATTTCCGGATTCTATTCCAGGACATTTGGGATAGAGCCCAAGAGCTTAGCATGTTTTCCTTTTTTCATGGTAAAATTGTGCAAATATGCATTAGAGTGTGAAAACAAACAGTCTAATACATTTTTGCAAAGCTCTTTATGTTTACTGTTTATTGCAGATACCAGATCCTAATTAAAATGCGCTAACAAAAGCCAAGATGCAAAGAACAAAGATATAACGAAGCCTCATCTTTTAAAAATATTTGTGATTAATCCCAGAGGACACTGTGTCATACATCATTATTATAAAATTCAAGAAAGTTACCTACATCTTTGGAAAGGCTGTAGTGACAAACACTGTATCCGATGCATAGAAAAATAATCATATCATAGTCATGTTTTCTAAGGAATAATCTTCTTTTCAGATCCCATAATGGCATCCAGCTACAGCCCCTCTCATTTATGGTTCCTTGCGCTTCTCTGTGAAAACTTCCTGAATAGGTTTGGTTTGGAACATCTTTAAATACTTCTTCCTCTTCTGGTTTAAATTTAAATAAAAGAAGACATTCTTAAATAAGAAAATAGCTTAATGTGCTTGTTTTTTTAACTGTGTATAAATAAATTACTACTAGATTTATTTTTATATTTTATTTTTAAAATCTTCTGTTCAGGCAAAGATCAAGCCTTTAAAAACAGAATTTTGTATGCACTTCAGGTGAAATAAACTTGTGGTCCAGTAACTGATGTCTGCAACACGGTGGATTGCTGTGGCCCTGATATGCTTAGGAACTGGAGATTAGAGCATTCATGCAGAGTAATTCTGTTTTCCTGTACACCATGGTACCCGGCTTCACGAAGCATGGAAAGTGGGAATATGCATGGATTAGGTATATTAACAAACAGAAACTGATCAATCTGTTCATGAACTGTGAATTCACTGACCAGAAATTAAAGTGGATGCTAGCCATGCAGCAGTCTGTGCTAGAGTAGCAGTGTCTGGACAACTGTGTGCTGAATAATTGGCACCTTCCTCTCTCCTTGGTAGCCATGCCACTTCTTCCCTTGTAGGTAAAGCACTGAGACTCTGGGAGAGTTTTGTCCTTTACATCTGTGCTGGAAGACGTGCCATTTCCACTGCTGTCTCATCAGATTTGGCTTGCTGAAAATCAGCAGTGTATTAATGCATTGTAATTTATGTACATAAGGTATAACATAATTTACTCAGTCCAAAAGAAATATTTATTTCTGTAAAGCTGTCATCTTGGACGCTCAGTTCACTCCCCTGCTAACGAGTTACACCGTGAAGGCTGAAGTGTCCCACGGTGGCTAAGCATGCCAAGAGATGGGTGCATGATAGAGGCCATGAACTGAGCACAGGCTGCATGCATACCCCTGCCATTCCCCTGGAAGGCAGAGGAAAGTGGTGGTGGTCAAAGAAGCTTCCCTACGTGTAGGGAAGGGATGTTGCACCACTCCCTTGTGTTTCTCTGAAAAAACAAACAAACAAACAAACAAACAAACAAACAAAAAAAAAACAGAGGGAAAAAGGCAAAGGTCAACACTGAAAAATAAGCTTTGTTGGAAAGATTTCATTCATTATTGATGAATCATAGGCAAACGCAACAATGCTCTATGCAGATCTGCTTGTGCTCATTGAGGCCCAGTTGCCCAGTCACTGCTCAAATGCTTTCATGTAAATTTCTGTTTCTTTAGAAAATTCAGATATTACTGGGGCTTCATGGGACTGTACAGGCAGGCTAGCAGAGATCACTCTAGAAAGTCTTCTGCATTTCTCTGTGTGGGGATGCTTTGGTTTTCTCAGATATTACGCTTCCTACTTTTCATTCCAGGACTTAAAGAAAAATATTTTCAGCATGCTGTTTTCAAAACATCTCAGGCACTATTGTTCTTTTCCCATCCCTTTATCAAATTCTTCTGTTACATGGGATTATTCCTTTCATACAACAACTGGTATCAATTAACACAAAATTATTTTGGAATCCTGAAGAAGTTGTACTGCAAGCTGTGCCTGGTTTATGTTTGAATTGCTTAATAAATTAAAAAATGCTCAACCTTCTGAAAATAGGAATCTAATCTAGGTAGGAACATCTTTGCCCCTTCTACTTTAATCTAGGTGGTAGATTGATATTACGCCATTGTTTTGTTACATAAAGTATATATTCTAGGAAATTTCCTTTGAATTCCTGTTGTCCCCCATAACCTCAGTCAAACAACCACAAACCCTCTCAGATGGAGGAGTCTACTCTGAAAGGCTAATGGTATCCAGTCTCTTCAGGTCCTCCCCAGACACCACAAACAGAGGCAGGCTCTTTGGGGCCAAGTGAAGGCTGAATTAGTCTTTAGGGAAGTGTTTTTCTATCTATTAACTATAAAGGCAGGTTAGGAAAATTTGACTTACTAGGTTCAAATTAACCTTTGAGAATACTTCTCTCTCATCTACAATAGTACAAGGGAAAACCTACTTGTTCTTCAGTGAAGAAGCTTGTAAAATGTGTAGAGAACTACTGTTGAATGAAACAGAATATTTTATAGTGTAAAAATTAATTTTCTGAAAGAGGGCTGTATATGAGGTGTATATGAGGTGTATATGAGGTGCTGGTAGGAAAGCAGCCTGACTGGCAGACTAGCATGAAGCTCTTGAACTGAAGTTTTGGAGAAATTTAAAAGGCATTTAGGGAAATGAAGATGTTTCTGCTTTACTTTGACAGTACTGTAGAATATTTGTGATGCAGGCCATCACTCATCACCCAGGCCAGCACCAAGCACTCTGCTGTGAAGAAAGATTCAGGTGGTGATCTTTTGTTTGAACTGCTATCCCTCTAACAGAGGCTCCTGCAAACTAAGCTGCTCCTATTGTCATTAGTGCATCTCAAAGGCATAGATCAGCAGTCCAAGCCTATCCCTGGCCTCACAGAAGAAATTTCTCCCTTTAATGTGGTGTAATTTGTCAATTAAACTATTTATGGAGTCTTCCTGTAATAGGAGTGTGTACTTTGTGTGCTTTTCCCGTCCTAGAAACATCCTTTTCTGTGTTGCTTGTTGCTGGAAGGTGAATGGATACAACCAGCCTCCTGAAATAAAAGACAGATTTTAATTCTTTGTTGCTTACCAGGTATAATTGAATTTACAACACGAAAAAAAAAAAAAAAAGTGTCGCTTTTTTTTCTTTTTCTCTATGCAAGAAAGCCTCGGATGTGATTTTTTTTCTCCTTTTTTCATCTACCTTAAAACTTCTGGAATAAAGCTGTGGAAACATGGAACATGCATACTTCTTTTTCCTTGATGAAAAACATGTAAAAAATATATATAAAAAGGGGGAATTTAAATTTCAGGGTAGCTTTAAAGAGTTCATACCTCCTCCCTCTCATTTGGTCTTCCCACTTCCCTTTTGCAGGTACACTTTGGACCTGAAAATTTAACACCTTTATTTTTTTGTGGCTGAACGCTGCCTTCTTCCTGAACTTGGTGGCTACTCAGCCAAAGTGTGGATATAAGAGGGAGGCTGCTATTTGACATGGTGTGTAACTATACCTCTGTACCAGAGCTGTATTGTTATCTGTGAAATGCAAACTAGTATCTGTCGTGTGAAAAGCTGCTCCGTGTTCAGCTAATGGCTCCCGAGAACAACTGTTATTTGGCAGAGTAAGGACAGTGGGTGCTGCTCTTGTGGTACGAAACACTGAGAGACAAATTCCATCAGCAGAAGTCAGCACCTTGTAAGAGTGTAAAACACTGGCGAAAGGTTGGCGTTCAAGTGGCATTGAATAGTCTGTTGATGGGAACACACAAACAGTTTCATTTGGACCTGGTAAAATCTTACAAGGCTTGTGTTTTATCCTTCTCTTGCACGTACCCTTTCTGATCTTGCTAATGAAAGTAAGAAAAGAGAACTGTAAAGAGAAAAGTACCTTACAAAAGTACGTGCTTGGACTGTCTCAGGCACAATTAAGCTACAGAGCTCCAGCCTTAACCTGCTGAGCTGCGTGTGGGTGTAACAGCATGAACAGAATTTGACACTCTCTACTGCCCGATACCACTGAAATATCTAAGCAGAGTGATAAGCAGATAACAGATTGTCAGCCTTTTAGCTGAATTTCCTATTTTTGTTGGTATAAACCAGACTCTTGATTTTTTTCCCCTCTTCTTCTTCACCCTTTCCCTCTCCTTTGAGATATCCTGAATCCCCACTGGAACCCTGCCAAATCCTTCTCAGCCTGTGTCATTCATCTCTTTACATCCTTTCATTTTTTAGGCTTTGTCTCAGATGCCACCTTTCTTAACCAGACCTCCAACTTCTTCTCTGCACACAGGCGTCACCAAGGGCACGTGTCCCCTCTTTCTTTCAGCTTTGCTGGGAACTCAACACATTGCCTCTGTGACATTTGTATCCTATGCTAGTCTGGGAAGTGAGACTCCAGATTGAGACCACCCCCATGTCAGGTGCACAGCTAATGCTTTGCATAATGCGTACAGCGTTCACTCACGGGATTCTGACGGAGAGATAAGTAGCCTTCAAAAACGCTTAGAAGATGCTACATTTCAGAGGGACAGTGCTTAAAACATATGGGCCTTACCTTACAGCCAAGAAAGAAAGGCATTTGATTACTGATTTGTTTATGTGTATTTATTCACTTTTTTTTTTTTTTTCTTTAAGCAATTGAATATCCTTGTCAATAGAAAAAAAAAAAAAAAAAAAGATGAGGACTAAATTCTCCCTTTGTATGCATATAGTATAGCCTTGGAAGTTGGTGAGAATTGAATTATACGTTATTTTACATTATAAAACAGAATTTAGCCCACACAATATTGGTATGATGATTTGCAACTTAAACCAGTTTGGAGAACAACGAAATCTGAAAACTATGCTAAGGGCCAGATAAACTTCTCCATTTCCAAAAAGGGACAAATAAGAAGGAATGGTCCTTCCCTAATGCATAATTTCTTCTTTTCTAGTGTAAAATATAGTAAATTGCTCCAAACACAAACTAATCATCAAGAAGGCAACAATACTGTTAATGGTTTAAGCACAGTACTCAGTCTGAGTTTACTCTGCCTTATGGAAATATCAAAGTCATTTTGATTATGCTCAGAGGTTTAATATAGCTATTAGAACATCAACTACTCTATTGGTGTTACACCATTACATTTGTTAAGTTGATTCACCACTAGAACTATGACTCTTATTCTTCCAGCTGCATTTGTGAATTTGTTTTTGTTTAAGTTTGAGTAATTGAAGTCTTGTGGGAAGTAAAGTCATTGTTCATCTGCTTATTTCAATCTGTGCTGGGAAAGCCAATTTTCTCTTGTTAAATTATATTTCTAATGTTCAACAGGGATAGTTGCAGATCCTTGTTGTCATGCCTTGCTTTCTTTGAAATATTTCTTAGCTGGCTCTCCAAGCTATTTTACCACCCCCTGATGTTTCAGCAGCAAGGTGATTCATTCAGAATAGTCTTACCCCATTTCTGACACCTCAGATCTGTGAACTGAGATCATCTGACAGGGATCTCAAACTGATATTCTGTAATGGAGCTAATACATAGCTATTATCTAAGCACAAGAATGAGAATGGGGCAGATTTTTCAAGTGAGCTTTCTGCTTTGAAGCTGCATTCTGCCTTCAGTGTCCCCTCTTCCTTTGATACTACATTTTCCACAGCTGTGTCACTCATGGCTCCTCAAATGCCATTTCTAGCCTAAGCAAACACCTTCACTGTTATGGTGGGAAGGACCAGTTTGGCCTGAATATTTTATTAGAATAAATTACATTTTTCTTGCTTATCGTGCCTAAATAAATAAATAAATAAATATATAAATAGAAATAAAAGCCACTCTACCAACCAGAACACTAATTCTTGGCAGAACACTACAACTTACAGTACTTAGGAATGCTTTGTTGAAAAAGCAGCTTTTGAGAGTCTGGTCAGTTTGTGTCCATGCTTTAGTACAAACTTTTCTGGAAACATATTCTTAACCATCATATATATATACTACCATCTAAATAGTCAGAGACAATGTAGTTGGACAGTATCATTCCAGAAACCAGTAAAATACTCTGCTCTTCAAAGCGAAGGAGAAATCCTTGGTCAGGACTTAATGCAAAAAAGAGATGCCTTAATGAATGAAAAAAGTTTATCTAAGTCCCCCCTGAAATTAATGAATAGCTTTGTATCGGGCTCCTAATACACAAAATAAAACAAAACTGTATTAGTTTGACTGCTGAAAACCGTTTTGAAAAAAGTGGATTGTTGAGTTTCATGGCAGTTTTAGATCCAACATTAAGTGTTAATAAGCAGGAACAACAACAGTTATTTCTGAACTTTCTTTGAATGGGAAGTGGCTGATTGTGCTGTCAAACCATACAAATGTTTGGGGATGAAGTGAGAGGATATACCTAGGTTGGTGTTTTTGTCGTGTGGTACCCCTCCACCCCCCTTTTTTTTCAGATTAGCATTTAAGGCATATGAGATGCCATAGGCATTCTCTTAAGACATTTAAGGAGACATCAGCTGAATCCCTTATTTTCTCAGGGTAGTGAAGGAGAAAGTATTGATTAGTGCATATGTTGGAATTCACATCCTATTTGTAGAAAGCTAATAAAAAAATAAAAAGACTATGGTCCCAGTAGAGTTTCAGCAAAAGTAATGGTAACAATAATGACTTTCCTACAAATGCTTTCACTTGTTTGGAGAATTTTCTGTTCTCTTTTAATAGCTATTAGGCTTGTTATGCTGAAGTGTGTAGGCTTAAAGGAAATTAAAATGAGAATATATACAATGTTGTGCTATTGTTGTACTAATTCTGGGGTTTCTTCATCTAGATTGACAAGCTATCTTAACGCTTATTTCTCTCCCTATGCCTGCATTGGTCAGACAGTATCCCAAATTCAGTTTCTCAAACTGACAGAAATTACTGAGAAGAATTTTTTTTTTTTTTTGAAGTAACACAAGTAGCAAGTACACATGAGATTTGTGTTGTGTGAAGAGCTCCTAAAAGATCTGTGGGCAACATAAGCCTCCAAACAGAATTTAGGCAGATTTTCAACAGGTCTTCTGCTGCATGGGAATAAATTTCAAACAACCATGGAAAAATGTTTTTAGATACTGTACATCACAGGTCACTTTCTTTTGTCTATTTCACTGATGTAGCCCAGAGACAGTTTCTTCCTTTCTGAGAATATTTGAGGAAATACTTTAGATCTATTATTGAGTACATTCATTTCATGCTGAGGCAGGAAAGAAAATGTTTTGTGAACATTTAGTTTACTTTGCCATCTCTATTCCAAAGAAGAATTCTTCCAGGACACTTTCAGAACCTGTTCTTGCAAAGACTGCTTTCAGAACTTGCATTGAAAATCTATTCCTTCAGCTGTCTTGCTATAATATGTATATGTGTTTTAATGCCTCAATTAATAATTCAGGTTAATTCATAACAAGGGACTAAATATTAAGGAAAAGTTTATAAAAATCAACATCAATAATTCATGACATCTACTTGGCTAGAAAGACAATTTCTCAGAAAATTATTAAGAAAGAAAGAATTTACACAAATCTCTATCTTTACAATCTTACACTGACATAGTAATTATTATTACTCAGATTGGCATGAGAATAATCATTAAATAGTTATTTACTTACAGGCAGCTGTCTTGAAAATCTAATAATCTGTTGGATCAATATCAGGAATGTTATCCTGCTTGACAGAATTATCGTTCTTATTTATAATTTGGGAACCCAGAAACATTTTACATGGTCATAATAAATATGTGTGTATACATAAAGGTATATGCTTGTGCATATGTATGTATATGCACACCCTTTTGGTATTTAATTTTCTTTTGGTAGGGAACAAGACAGAAGCAAGACGGAGACTCCTCTTCTCCAGGCTGAACAGTCCCAGCTCTCTCAGCCTCTCCCCATAGGAGAGAAGCTCCAGTACCTTCAACATCTTGGTGGCCTTTTGTTGGGGTCACCCTTGTACTGAGGAACTGCGGGGAGGTAAAACACCAAAAAAAGTAGAGTAGGGTACAGTAGAATAGAGCAGAGAGAAACACTGAACAATTCTTTTACATCTAGAATGAAGAATTTCAGAAATACTTGGATCACATTGTTTTATGTCTAATAGCTAACCTTTTTTTTTTTTTCCAAGCAAAGTAACATTTACTTTTTTTTTTTATAGGGAACAAAATTAAATATCTCAGTTAATGTGCTAGAAGACTTATCTGTACATCTAAATGCTGAACATGTGTGTTCATATTCTTGTGTGCTAGTATATATACACAAAAGATACATACACATATTTCTATAGTTATTACTGGAGGGAAGGCTCGAAGAATATGAAGTAAACAAAGCAGAACTGTTTAGTTTTCACTTCTTGTTAGGTGTGAAAACCTCCTTTAAGTTATTATTCTAATTTTTTCAACAGATTCAGTGATGACAAGTGGGAAGGGTTACAGTCCTCTCTCTCCTGCTGGATATTTTCTTCATTGGCATCTGTAAACTGTCTCCAACATGTAGGAACTAAAAAGCTTACTTTCTATAGTAATCTTCTGCATGGTAGCAGATTCAGATTCACTTATTGCTCTTCTGCCACTAGTAACTCCTTCTTTCTGTTCCATTATTTGTGGTTTAGATACATTTTGGAGGATGAATAGCCTTTTAATTTTGAACAGAATAGTAGAATGAAATTGGAGTTTCAACCAACAAAGAACTTATGCAACAAAGGCCTATTTTGTTGCATTTAGCCACACTGAATAAGGTATCCCTGGGACCAAAGGTTAAATGGTTCCACTTGAAATGCGAGAATGGGAAAAAAATTAAGGTTAAAAAAAGGTAATTAAGATGTGGCATGATCCTAGATTTATTATATGACGCAGTGATATTTTCTCCTTTTGCTCTTTATTCTTTTCCTAATAGTCAGGTGTGTTTTTGTTTTGTTTTGTTTTGTTTTGTTTTCATTTACTAGTGGCCATTAAACTGAAGTTTTCATAGACATGTTAGAATCCCAAGATCTTGTTCCTCAGTGGCAATAATTGTTTTATACATAAAGTTTGTCTTTTCCCCACGTTTCAATGACTCCACTGAATTTTCTCTGCCATTTAAATACCCAGTTGTTCATTTCTGCAATGCTGCAGTTGACTCTCTGGCTAGCTTAGTATCATCATTGCACTTTACTTTTTTTTCTCCTTTTCAATATCACTTAATATGTAGCCCTGAAATACTCTGCTAGCAACCACTCTCTGCAGTACAAGTGTATACATTTGCTCCATCCATTGTTTCCTACTTCTGAGTTATTCTTTTATCCCTGAGAAGATCTTTTACTTAAGAACCTTTGCTGAGGTACCTTAATTTTTAAAAATTAAACAGAATAAATTCATCGAGTACCTCCTAGCATGAAATTGGATTTCAAGTGAGAGTATAAGCACTCATCACTCAAAAACACTAACTTCTCCAAATCAGCTATTTTATAAGGTTAATGCAACATTAACATCAATGCAATCTTATTTTTATCAGCCAATCACAAATATTTTGCTCATGTACATCATTAGTCTGGCATTAGCTAAGTATAACTTATTTTGTGGTCAAATGTTCTTGTGGCTTAATATGCATCCTGTTCTTTTTCTGGGCAAATAAGAAAAACAATAAAATAAGTTTAAAAGTGAAATGAAACTGCTTTAGACAAAGTACTTTCATTTTGGTCCTGCTCAATTTTACAGTTTCTGCTAATTAATTTAAGTAGGACTCATGCAGAGTTGCACCTCTGACAAGAAAACATACTAATCTTGTTTGTTTTTTTTGAGGCCACAGACTTAATGTTTCAACAGACTGCACAGACTAAGCAGTCTGAGGTCCTGTTCTCCTTGCAGTATCAGTAGAGCTGTCTGCATGCACCTGATGATGTGAAGGAGAATGCTGCCATCTTATACAATTAGTTGCACGTCAAGTATTCCTTGGAAGGCTTTTTTTGATTTTTATCCCTTAACACAGATCCCACAATTTGAATGCTTTACTAACATGATGCATAAAGCTTGAGGAAAGTTTATAAATGCTATAACTGTATGTGTCTCATGGAAATAACTTGCAAAATAGTAAATATTAAGCAATTAAAAATTGGAATTTTTCTATGGTTATCTTACAAGAAAGTATTTTACACGCTGAAGAGATCACCAGATTCTATGTTACTATTTTTTAAGAAAAGGTCCTATATATCACCCCTTCCTCATTTTTGCTGTCAGTTGTGCATACTGCAAATCAATTTTCAGTTATTTATTCTGCTTTAGCCACACCATAAACATCCTTACCATCAATGCACAGTAATTATAGTAGGGTGAGTACAATTTTGCTAAAATAACCTTAAATGGAGACACACTGGCAGTGTTTTATAAAGAAAAGAAACTGAGCTGTATTCACTACATCTACTTATTGCTGAAGTCTCACCTTTTCATATTTTACTGTTCTTTGTGTTTATTTTTAGCATTTTCTTCAGGATAGTCAAAATCACAGCTTTGGCTTTATTCTATACCTTTGGATCCTCTCCTGCTTTCCAAAACATGGAAACTGCCTTGTTTATTTATTTATTTACACATTATTTATTTATTTATTTATTTATTTATTTATTTATTTATTTATTTATTTATTTTTTCTGATAGACTGTTAAGATAGTTAGCTGCTCGAGGTTAGATCAATGTACTTCAGTCTTTCAGAAGAACCCATGTGGAGGATGAATTCTGTGGCTGAGAGATTTTTTAATGATTATGTCCTTTGAAAAAAAGACCATATAATTTAATTTGCCCTTTGTCCTACATACCACTCCTATCAACTAATATTTATTTTCTTTAAATTGCATTGTAATTATAAAACATATTATAAAGATATCATTGAGATTTTGAAATTAAGCCTGTAAAAGTTAGGAAAATATATGATCCTGACTGTATGGTTTTCTCAGCATATTTTTATGGCTTCAGTATGTGTTCACACTATGATAATCTCTGATACACAAGCATATGTGACTTTTCTTTCCAACCAGGACCCCAGTCTCATTTAATGTATTGAATGGATGGTGCTCTTCTAATGAGTAGAGGTTCAGCATTATCTTTTCTCTCCATTCTTCCCTGCGTAGCTTATGCCTTTATTACCTGCACTCTTTGAGCAGGCCTCTTCTCCCAGATAACTAGTGATAGGACTAGGGGGAATGGTCTCAATTGTGCCAGGGGAGGTTCAGGTTGGAAACGAGGGGACATTTCTTCTCAGAAAGACTAGTCAGACATTGGAACAGGTTTCCCAGGGAGGTGGTGGCATTCAAGGGGTATTCAAGGAAAAGTAGGACATGGTGGTTAGGGACGTGGCTTAGTGGGTGATATTGGTAGTAGGGTGGTGGTTGGACCAGATGATCTTGGAGGTCTTTTCCAACCTTAACTATTCTATGATTCTATGATTCTCATGATGTAGCATTTTTATGATGTTCCTCATTTAGTATATGAGTACTGTGCAAACATAAAATAAATTATCTTGATATCATCCTCCATAGAAAAAGTGGATCCTGAGAGTCTTGTCTTCTCACCTAGCAGACAAGAACTCTGAGACAGAGAAAGAGATGTCAAAAGAACCAACTAATTTTGAGTACTTGGTCTGCAACAACCAGTTTGGGTTAGTACTTGGAACTGCCTGGCACTTGGTATGTTCAAGGCACATGTTCCACTGACTCTAGTTTGCCATTCTGAGTACTTTGAAAAACAGCTCAGCAAATAAGGGATTTTCATTAAGTGACTGAATAGGAAAAATAAACAACTGAACAAACAGGAAGAAAACTGATTGTATAGAACTGCAATGAATCTTTCAATTTTACCCACAATTCTCTCTGGACAAAAAATTGTTTTCTGTCATCCGTAAATTTATGTTTGGCCAGAATAAAGTGACTTTCATTTTCATATTATTTAATCCATTTGTTCAGCCATGTTTTAAAATGAAGAATGCAGTTTTGAACCCAGAAGTCAGAGTGACCAAATGAAGCATTCTGAACTTTCTAAACCAAAGTATTTTCACTGTTATCTCCCTTGTCCTTGCTGATGACATTCTTCCTAATACATCCAAAGTCAAGAACTGGTTTTGGCCCCATCCCCTTCCACAGACTTGATCACCTCATGAGTATACTATTATTTTTAAAAATTTACCTAGTGGTATTCAGTATTTCTGTAGAGGAACCCAGACTCTCAAACCAGATGCCTCCAAAAGGAAAGGAATCTCAGCATCGTGCTGGCCACAGGAATTTTGCAGTCAAGGTAGCAATACAGTCAATGTATCTATAGTATCAGCATTTACTACCTTAGCCAAGAGACCGTTCCCAACATTTTTTTGCAATGCACTGCCACATTCATTGCATATCTTACAGCTTCTGTGACCAATGAAGCAGTTACAGAAAGCTGTTTTCTTTTGAGAATCCTAGTACGTTCCCAGAACAAGTTCAGGGCTACCTTAAAGAGCTCTTTGGGTACTCTGAAGTTTTGTGTCAGAAAGATCTAGTTTCATGGCTTGCTATGTCCAAGTTCTTCTCATAGCCCTAGTAAATTGTTTTGACAATCCCAGCTTTCCTTTCTTTGACCCTTCCCTGACTGCCTTGGTTTCTCTTTACCTTGCCTGTATCCATTGGTACCCAGTACCAATTTTGCCATAATCCATATTGGTTCAGTTTTTGCCCATCATCTTTTTGCCTAACTCTATTTGCAAAATACATCTCCACATATACTGCCAGTCTGGACTTCCTCCACCAGTTATTTTCTGCCTCTTCCTAACCCTAATATTCTACCCAGACCATTGTCTGGTGTCTGTCCCCTTCCCATCTCTCCTTCCTCCCATTTCCCCAGTGTCTCCATTCTCTTCCATTTCATTTTTCCTTCCCATTCATAGAGTCCTTGATGAGTTCTTTAAAGTAGAAAATATTGTTACTCCAATAATGTAAACTTTGAGCTTTCAAAAAATGTGACAAAATATCTTTCTTTCTTTCCTTTTTTTTTTTTTTAATGATATTTCCAGTTATTCCTATGTGTCTCTGAGTTCATAGCCTTAGACTTTACAGTATATTTTGTTCATCGTTTAGAGCTTCTCTTCACATACTGAGTGCTAGAAGCGTGCATGGGAGCAGATGTTCTCATACAATCTCTTGATTCCAGCAGCTGAGGTTTTAGAAAGACTATCAAATATTTCTGAATCTCACCATAAATTATGTAACTTGGCACTAATATGCTGATAATACACTATCAGTAGTGCAGATCTAACAGCTCTGAATTATTCTCACTCTTTAAGGCAGAGTTACTGAGGTGTGGGTTCCTTTGCATCATGCATTTAAGAACTGAAAACAGAACAGCATGGTTGTGATGTCTGTATTAAATAATGAGGCAGAACGTAGTCCTCTAGAGCAATAGGTTTCCCACTGTGTTGAGTCACTAAGCAAGCTGTCACTGTTGATGATGTACTCTTATTTTTAGAAATCCTTCAATGAAAGTCAAGCTGAACCCTACGATGCCATATTTTACATTGCTTAAGTTGTTGTGGTGCCAGTTTTCATTATTATTGATGTTAAACACTTAAAGAATATTTCTGGGTTATGCAAAAGGTCTTCATGCATTTCAATGATTTATGAAGCAAATAGGTTTGCTAGATGTCTGTGGAGTGCTGCTGATGGATTCAGTGAATGCAGCAGTAAGCACCCATTACAATACCTAGAACACAGTTTCTAACTGGTTTCTGTTCCATTAACAAGTTGTGGAATAGACTTGATGCATTTTAGGTGAGAAATATTTTAGAATGTAATATTTTTTGGAAGAGTAATTATATCAAAAACAATATAGAAAATTATAAACAACTTCAAAAAGAAAGAAAGTGCTCTGTGTTACAGTCTGTGAATCCTGGCTGTAACATGTGAATGATAATATGATGCCTCAAGATGAATTGCACCTAGCTGCTAGAGTCTTCTAGCCATACAGTCTCTAAAGAGAGTTTTGTTTCTAACAGGCTAGTTTCAAATGCTGTAAAAACAGTGACTTTTTCACTGTCAACCCGGCCCCCAATTTTTCCCTTTACTCATATCTCCTGCCCCTACACTGCAGTATTCATCTGAATTATTTTTAGTGATCTAAAAGTTAGATGTCTAAGATTCATCTACAGTCAATAGAAAGAGACAGACATCTCCAGAGATACACTTTAAATATGCCAGAGGTAGCCAAGAGAGAATTTTTCTTTAAGTTATTTTTATATTTAAAGCTATGAAAGAGAAAAGATACTACAAGATCCTAAAAAGGTCGAACCCTACATTTCTTATATCTTTGATGTTTGTTATGATGCTTAAAAGTAGGTTGCTTCTTACATTGTCTTTCAATAAAACGTAGATATGTTACTTGTTAAATCAGTTATAAGAGCTTACGCATACACAGGTTGCTTCTGAAAGCTGAAACATTTGGTTGATGAAGCAAGATGACAGACAAATCAGTCCCCTTCCAAACAATCCTGCCATCAACCTCCCAAAACCTAAAAGCAGAAATCCCACTATCTAAATAAAATAGCAACAATGAGATTTTTTTTTTTTTTTTCCAGTGGAATTGTCAGAACCGTGTATTTTGTCACACTTGACTGACTGGGACTGAGTTGAATAGCAAGGTATGTAACGTATACCACACATACAACACACTGTACCGACTATGAAAGACTATGAAAAGATGTATTCACTTTTCTCCACACATAGGGAGCGGGCAAGAAGATAATATGGAAGAAACCTCTGTTTACACACCTTTGAGCAAACTCACATGCCCAGCTTTACATCCTTGAAAATTTGGGATATGTACAATCAAGGCTATTTAATAATGCAAGTTCAAATGAACTGTACCATCAAATCTGGAAGCCTCTTTTGTAAATGAGATTCAAAGAGTGCTTGGTTAAAACAGAAATGATCTTCAGGCAGGGGCTAGCAATTGAGATCTGAATCCAAATGCTTTGGATTTTGTTATATTCAGATGCCATATTTTGTGGACTGTATAAACAAATTTATCCATGGACTTCACATCAAAGTACTTAAAATACATGGAAGATACTAAGATAGATTACCAAAACATTTTTCAACAAATTAAAAGGTCTTGAGGCCTACTTATTGCCACCATATTTTCCAGAGCAATTAAGAGAAAACATGCTCTTTCTGAATCTCTCTTTAAATATCTGTATTTTCTTCCTCCTCTGTTGTAGTGGGTTTATATTACACTACAAAGTGAAACTTGGGCCAAACCCATACTAATTTTCAGAAGAATGAAGGGTATGAGAAAATACTGAATGTCTTACATTAGTAAGAGTATTGGATCCTTAAATTGGCAGGGACATGTTTTTTCTGTCCTGTAGAGCTTCTTGAAATCCTAATTCTCCACTGCCTGGCTACCAGATGAAACCAAAATCAGTCACAGTTTTAAGAGACATAATAATATTCATTAATATTATTATCTGGGAACTGAGCAAGCCATTGGTGGTGCAAGTCATATATACATCCAGGTCAATATTTTGTATCAATCCAGCAGGACATAGAAGAAGAAGGCTTCCTGTCTAAGGTTATTTGCTGTCTGGTGAACATTTTTTTCTATTGCTGTACACTTTTTCACCAGAAATCCCATTTTGGAACTGAGATAATTTTGTGGTAGGGGACAGAAAGGGAAGTGGAAGAAAAGGAAATGTCTCTTGCTAGTTTTGAACTGAATGTTATTCACACAAAAGTTTGTGCACAAAATAACAATGACAACAACGAAGAATAAGTGAATGGCAGTCATTCAGAGGTCAAAATAAAAAAAGTCATTAAAAATTAGGATGAGTGTCTTGGCAATAAGAATTTAAAGACTGTATTTTCTAAAGAATTTCATAAACAATATCCATAGAATTTTAAACTTCATATTCTGAATAAATTTCAGTTGCAAATATAATATTAATGAAACCTAATCAAACTCTGGTTTTGTACATGCAGTTCAAACCTTAGTTCATGACTTAACTCATGTGAAGTCCTACAGACCATAAGGGATTCATAACCTTGGTCCATTAGTGATCCAAGTACTGTAAGACACTGTTGGAGGTGAAGATGCCTAACTGTCAAGCTGTCTCATTCTTCTTTTTCATTTAAGTACATATGGATGTGAATCTTTATATTTATATTTATGCACATATATGCATTACAGTGGGTCCTTGTTTGTAATTCCTCTTAAAAATGCTCTAATACCTCTTGATAGCTCTGTCCTCCTTAGCTTCATATATAAAAATGTACAAGAAGTTCAAGTGATCACCTCTTTCTGTCTCTCCTTTTTTCTTGAAAGATTGCCAAAAATCCATCTACCACCTAGACTATTAGTGCATTATTCCTTATTCCTCTACCCCCATGCAAATTTACAAATCCTTTTCATTTGTACCTTTTATAAGTAATGGGTGATACTTTGGGGAAAATTGCAGTGACATTTGCAAAATGATGCTACTTTAAAAGGCAGTGTTATTCTTCAATTGAGCATAGTGCAAAAATAAGAAATATATTTACAGGAAAAAAAAAAAAGTCTAATGCATATTCAGCTTAACTTCATCAAGGGCAAAGAATGACATAAGGTGATGCTTTTTATTTCTTTCAGGGTGGTAGAACTTCTACCAGGTTTCAAAGAAATTGACCTGGACTCAGGCTGCTGGTGCTGAAAGCGGATTCATCAAGCCATCATGACTGAGAAAAACACTTGTCAGATCATTGACTTGAGTGGGTTGTTGCATTTTGTTGACATTGTTGAAATATGGTCACCTGTTTAAAGCTAAACTTGTGCATGAAGCCTTTTCTGAACTAGGTTCTTAAGACTGTATCAGAGGGCTCTTTGTAATTAGTAAATCCAAAGAAGACAGACATCAGTAGGAAAACCACTGGGTCTGCCAATAGAAGTTCGCTGTTATCTTTAATTTGTACCTATATTTTTTTTCCCCTGTCATTTATCAGTACAAAAAGTATGTCTGTGGTGGACAGTCACATTTAACAAGTCTTATTTTAAATGTCTGTGAGAATATATTTGCAAACTTTGATTAATTCAAGATGAATAAAAATATTAAATTTTGATCAAACCTTCTTATCAAACTAATAAAATGTGTACATATTCTGCTATGTTGCACTGCATTACTGCCTCACCACGTCTCTCCAATTGAACTCAAAGGAATCCTGCAATGCAGCTGGAGTTGGTAATGGACAAAGATCTTACATGAAGGGGGGAAGATGGGGCCATGGGGCCATGCAGCTGTGTCTTGTAATGCAGGACCTTGCAACATGCAAGTCATTGGCAGTTCAGTAATTAATTTGCTGATTTTTTTTAGCAACCATTCTAGTATGTGTATGTATTCATCTGCTTAATTGATGCTAAAGATTGCAAACTTTTTTAAAAAAATATGCTGTCTTTCCTCAGGGGTCTATGATAAGGTAAACGTACAGATTTATTCCTTTGCTGTGAAAGATACCACTAAAACATGTTTTGTTGAAATTCATAAGGAGCTGCAGAGAGATTTGGGGTTTGAAAGATTAGGTAATGAATAAGAGAAATAGATGCAGATGAAATATGACTTCCTGTGCATAGTGTATTTCAGGGAATCATTAATTCACCTGAATATGACCATGAGTTATGCTCACAGTATTGCACTAGAATTTCTCAAAAAATGGTATTTAGATGTACTTGTAAAGTTAAATATGCTAAGACAGTAAAATATTGATTGCTTAGCACAAATAATGCAGTAGGCTATCCAGAACTTATTTTCCATGTGGAAGATAATGCAGTAATTAATCTGTCTATGGCTTGGCTTTATTTCTGTTTATGTATTTTTAGGACAGGGACATAAAAATATTTTCATTTAGGACTAATTCATAGCTAGAACTGAATTATGAATGTTCAGTTTGTACAAATGTCTTCTATCACCACATTTAAAGCAAGCCATGTTTTCTTCTTTCTTTTTGATAATAAAAGCTCGGAAACTGGTAGTAAAGTAGTACTTTGGTTATAAAATCTAGTGACTAATATTAGAATTCTGACCTTCTGAATTGCATTTACTGTTCACCAATGATTATGTCATTAGGAATGAATTAGATAGTCAATGAGGTGGATCTTCAAATCAAAGCTTCCACTCTGTATTTTTTAATATTTTCTTTTACTTGTAGAATTACAGTGGCAATTAATGACTATACTGTTAGCTTACTGAGGGTTTGCTGCCATAAAAAGTAGTTTTCAGATGGCAATCTCTTCCATAGTTTATGCACTTTTAGGAAAAAAAAATCTACTAATGTCAGGAATTACTGTACCAGACCTGAATGTAATCCCATTATCTTTCTCAGGAAATGCTATGGGATCTGCAATGGGACAATTTACAAAGTAAAGCACCATTCAACATAAACTACAGTGAGGTGAATTCCACACACATATATTACAAGTAGACTAGGCATACATGTATGTGAAATCTGGAAAACTGTCATACCTAGGATGGGAATTGTACACTGAACACTTAAGGCTTTTACTGTCAAAGTGCCCACACTTAAAAGTACAGTGTATTTCAACATGGAATAGGAAAATCTGCATTAATTCACATACTGTTCAAATGTATGCCTGGCAAAGGTTTCATGTCTTAGTGTTCAATTTTTTTTTTTATATTTGGAAATGTATTGAATATACTTGTTAACTCAAATCCCATTGACTTGGGAGCTGGAGAAACAAAATAATTTTCAGGGCCTCTTTCTGTAAGCAGCAGCTATACCTTCTCAGGCCTTAGCTTTCCTGCACAGCTTTGCTGTATTTGAAAAATAGACCTGTGGTTTGAAAGCAGCAGACCTAAGCTCTCCAGGTCTATCCCACCCCGTCACAGTGATTCATATTTTTATGGGCTTTAATAGCGTGACTGCCTTAGTCACAGCTATGCCTCTATAGCACTGTTCCCCAAAAACTGGCAAGAGGTGGCTTGAGTTTAGTGATACCTCATTTTAAAATACAGAATTAGGAAGTGGAGTAGACAGGGCCATCAAGAAGTCTGCCAATATGCAATTATTGACAGACAGTTGTCTAATCTCTTGCAACAGGGGAGATCCCACAATCTCACTATCCTTTTATTCCACTCATTAACCATCTTTCCCATCAGAAAGTTTTCCTTAATATCTGGCTTGAGTCTCCCTTGTTGCATTTTAATCCTGTCTTTTTTTTTTTTTTTTTTTAAATAATGTACACCTTTTTTTTTGTTTGTTTGTTTGTTTTTGGTTTTTGTTTTATTCCTCCTTACAATAGCATTTCATATATCGGAAGATTCTTATTCTGGCCTGTATCTGCTTATTTCCTTCTATAAAAAATGTTCACAGTTCTTTCAGTTTCTCTAAATATATTAAGTTTTCAAATCTCACATCATTGTTATTGTTCTCCCATGGGCTTTCCTACTGCCTACATCATTCTTGAAGTGTTCTGTGCAAAACAGAGATCTCACTGGTGTTAGAGCTGACCTCTAGCTGCAGACTTACTGAGCATCCATAGAGCTGGACTGCATCAAACTCATGCACTGATATGTACAGACTTGTTTCCATTTATACCTGCCAGTATATTACTTGACTTTTTTCACAACAGCACAGAATTTTTGACTGGTATTTGGCTTATGACGTGCTACATGCCCTTTTCTGAAAAGCTGTTATCAACTATCTTTTCTACTTCTATGTGCAGATGATTATCTTCCTGTGTGTCTTTATCTTGATTTCTTTCAGTTTTTGAACTCTAGTCCAGCCTTTTAATGTGCTTACACCAACTGTAAAGTTGATGTAACCAGCAGGTCACAAAAGCATTTGGAGTCCAAAACTTTACTGGAAATATTAGACAGTATTGGGTTCAGAACAGCTCACTTTGAGCTCCCATTCCTCCAATATGCGATGTCATAAAACAATGTCGGTGTTATTCTATTGAGTGAACTTTTTTTTGAACAATTTTGTAACCACTTTACAATAGTTTTGCAGGGTTGTATTTCCTTAGTTTATCTATGGAAAAGCCCTATTAAAGTTTGTCAAAGCTTTGTTAAAGTCAATACAGAGAACTCCTCGCTACCCACATGTACTGTTTCTCTTTCACAGAAGGAAATTAGAGCGACCTGACATGATTTATTCTTAATAAATCTATGCTGTCTGTTAGTTATTTCCTTTTTACCTTCCAGATAGCTTGTTTGATTATTAATTCAGATTTTTTATTTTATTATTTATTTATTTTCTGCAGTTAAATTAAGTCACTTGTACTTTCTTGTCTTCTCTTTTCAAGGACTGCATTGTGAACTACATCATTCTGATATGGGTAGTAAGATATGGAAGATGCTGATAAAGGTGGGAGTAGAGCAGGATCAACAGTCCAGCTCTGGCAGAGGTTGGCATTGCCAGCTTTGGCCCCTCGGCAAGGACTGAAGACAGTGCAGCAGCAGCAGCAGCATCACATAATGGCAAGACATACAAGAGTGGCTAAAGTCACTCAGACTGCTCTGTCCAGCCCAGAGCAGAGCAGGCTGAGGGGAGGCCTCATGGCGGCCTGCAGCTCCCTCACGAGGGGAGCAGAGGGGCAGGCGCTGGGCTCTGCTCTCTGGGGACAGCAACAAGACCCGAGGGCACGGCATGGAGCTGGGACAGGGGAGGGTCAGGCTGGGGGTTAGCGAAAGATTCTGCACCCAGAGGGTGGTCGGGCACTGGGACAGGCTGCCCAAGGCAGTGGTCATGGCACCAAGCCTGCTCAGAAAGCATTTGGGCAATGCTCTCAGACGCATAGTCTGATTTTTGGGAGGTCCTGTGTGGATCCAGGAGTTGGACTTGAAGACCTCTGTGTGTTTTTTTTCCAAATCAGGATATTCTATGATTCTGTGACCTCAACATGCCCCTGTGATTCTTAAAGGATCTCTATTATTCAGGGAAGATATTTCAGAAACATTATTCTACAGCTGAAGGGAAGGATCCAGAGTTTGAAGGTGGGGTTTCCTTCAGATTTATGTCCTTCTGTAGCCTGGGCACAGTGCATAGCAGTACTGGAGAGGATGCAGGACTGGAGCATTTAGCAATAAATTTGTAAAGAAAAAGTTTTTCAGATCTGGTTCTCTATGTCTTTAGAAATCCAGGTGTAACTTGTTTTAAGGGACATATAATAACAGAATAAAACATTACATTTTTTTTTAAAGTATATTTATAAGCAACTCAAAAATATTGCTATTTCAATGAACATAGAACTGAATTAACTACTGAGCTGTTGGGAAAGTAACTGGGGTTAAAGCAGTCAGTGGCAGCCCTATCAGATCTGCCAATGTTAATGGAAGTGTTAATGGGATGGGAGAGGGCCATATGTGGGCAACAGCTACATGTTCCTACTACCACACTTGAAGCCTTCCTGTATAAATCATACAGAAAAAGACTGTGCTGATCTGTGGTGATCTCCATTCCTCTTCTTTCAATGCTCATGCCTCTGCAATGCTGACTTACAAAATACACAGTCACACTTCTACTGTCCTTTGTGAGTAGGTTCAAGAGAGGAATACAGTAACTGCACTTTCCTCCTTCCCCTGCTCCTGTCTCCGTTTTCCTTCTCTGTTCTACCAAGCAAATACAACTGACACAGTTGTGGAAGCTTTTAAACTTTTTTGAACTGACTCCAATCATGACCTACTGTAGATTAGCAGTGGCACATTCCATTAACCATTCATGTGTAACCTGAAAACAGACAGCCATTTGGCCATTCCCAGCTGGGATTTCAGTGCTCAGCACTGGAAGCTCTTTGTTGGCTGCTTACACCACTTGCTGCATATTTGGACAGCGTCATGCCTACTCGCAAATTGGGCAGGCTGTTTGACTGGGGCAGAGATGCCAGGAGGGGATGAGTAGCTTGCATATTTCCACAAAGATTGTTGTATTTTCTTCAGGAAAAATCTTCTGTTAGCTCTTTTCACCCTGTACCATCCCTTGATTGGGCACCTACATCTTATAATAACAATAAGAAATATTTGGAATAAAGTAAACAGGAAAGAGAAAAGACCCTGAATCTGTGAACAGTTATGCTTGACAAGCTTCTCCTAGTGTGACAAGACATAAGAATGCTCTTCAGGATTGCTTGGGATGTCATCATATTTCTATAATGACATCAGAGAAACAGGCCTCTGTGCATTGATGACAATCTTGTATCATACAATACATATATTATACGATCAAGAAAAGATAAAAAAGTTCCAAAGCTCTGGAACAAAATTCAATTTGGCTTCCAGTTCAACATGACTTACCTAGAGCTGCAGCTATTGACAAAAATACTAGCTATGCTACTGCATAGAAAATGCTATAAAACTGTGCCTTAGCATGCTTGTTGCAATATTAGCAGGTAGCTATAGATAACTTTTGAGATCTTTCTTTGATGGGTCATTATCAGTAGTATGTCATCTTCCTAAGACACCTGTCGTGTGGGCCTGAGGTATTATGTAATGGTATTCTCTGTGCAGCTCTGATGTTAATTCTTGTGCCAGTCTAATAATTCCCTGAAATGTTGCACAAATGCTCTTCCATTTCTGCTGTCCTGACATTTTCCTGAGTAGCTCTTTCGATGATTTAAACCTGGGAAACAAACCTAAGTCATCCAAATATAGGGAAGTATGTGGAGACAATTTGAAGGAAGGTAATTTTACATCCATTATACTGTTTCTGTGTTTCTCTTCCTTTGTTGCTTTACATCTTTAAAGCTAGTTGGAAAGCAGTTGAGTGGAGACTCACTGACTGAAACCCAGTGGTTGGATCTGGAAAGCATAAAGAGAATGAGTGTATCATGTATAAAAAAAATAGGGCTAAAGAGTAGCACCAAGACTGGTTTGTAAAGCAGAAAAGTCAGGAAGGTGCAGCAGGAGCCATGTGTGTTCTCTTTTTACAAGATGATAATGGAGCCAGTAAAAATAAACATTTGGGGTGAGGAAAGAGTATTTCCCCTGATTCCTGCTGCCAGGTGGGAAAAAGAGCAAAACTGTGAATTTTGCTGTCAACACAAGGTCACCAACAGCCACCGATACTATTTAGAGTCTTCAGATATGGTTATGTATGTTTATAGAAAAAGAAAGGGGGGAGCAAAAAGAAAAGATGCAGATGACAAGGAGATACCAGATGATGACAGCTATTTAAGATAGGGATGGTCAACAAGTGCCATGAGGACTGGGGACATGCAAAGTAGGGCATGCAAGTGGAACACGGGGGCTGCAAAGTCTTATCTGACTGATGAAGATGTATCTGACTGGTTGGCAGGTCAGCCTAGCTGAAAGTATTAATGTACGCATATTATGAAGAGAGTGGAGGTGTAGACTCAGGTTAGGCCTGGCAAAACTTATTAGATCAAGTACAGACAAAGCTCTAAGTGACCATGACTATGTCAAACTATTTCCCTAACTCCTGATTGTGCATAAATGTGACCTCTGAGAACACACATGTTGGCCAATTAATCTTCAAGACATTATTTCAGTGCTTTAACGTTTAAATTACTGGAAAGGGTGTTGATCTGCTTCTTCAAATCTAGCAAACACTCATTAGCTCCATTAGTGTTCAAAATGAATTTATGGACTGATTTAAATCCTGGAGCTGCTTTATGGACCTCAGTAGTTTTGTCACAGATTGTACCTATTTTTTAATGGAAAATATGTTGATAATCATCTCTTCTTAATGCCTAATCCATGATTCTATAACTAATTCACATGCAGAGCTCTCTAACACTATGGATATGGGATGTCAGGTATGTTCTATGCAGTAAGAAAGAAAAAGAAAAGATTATACTAGGTTCCCCTTTCTTAGTAAGCAAGATTCTTTTTAATAATCAACCAAACAGAGGTGCTATTCATTTCACATCTCTGCAGGAAAGTGTTAACATAATAATGCTTTGTGATCATGTGTTAGTTATTAGGTTCATAATGAGTATAATACTGTCTTAGTTGTAATGTTCATTAATACAGCAGAAAAAAAAAGGTATATTAATGTGTGTTCCTTCAAGATTAGCCACAGAAAGTGAAAGTACAGTTCTCTGCTAATACAGTAAAATCTATTAAACCCATAACCCTTGTGCATGGAAAAGGAATTATTTTAACAGGTTTGTTCCATTAATGGCTATTTGCTTAAGAAGGCTTCTAAGTATCATATGTTTTCTGCCTGCACACGTAGAATTTTTTTTTTCCTGAGAACACATCTGTTTCTTTGACACAATGTGTTACCATAAGCTACAGGGTTTTTCACGTTATCTTGAGGATTTTCTTACAAATTATACATGTATAATGCGTAGAATGCTTTGAATATGTATTGGAATTCTGTGCTGAATCCAAGCTTGCTGGTGTACTGCAATAGCCGGAATAGCTCATGGTCCAGATTTACCTTTCCCATCCCCAAAGTTATGTTGCCACAACAGAGGGCAGAGAGTATTGCAGCTATTGCTTTTCCTTCTCCCTTTTTTTCTCTCAAGAGTGTACCAAAAAATCTTACTTCCTATGACAAGGAGCTTCATATCACCTACCTGTACCTCTACCTGTATCTACACCTCTTAGACTGGCTACAGAAGCTTCTGAGGGCTTTCTCAGAGGCTTCTTTGAGCTTTCTCTGTCCAGCTTGATCCACATCTTTTGCAATGCACTGACTATACACTCTAGAGGAGCTTCTTTTCCCAGAGAAAGGGATCAAGCTACCAGGGAAATAAATCCAACTACTGTTTCTTCAGTCTCTTAAAGCACTGGAAAAGAAGAAGGGAACCAATGTTGATGTCTTTCAGGGGTCACATATGGTTCCCACCAATGAAGCTGTTTGGGATTTTTTTTGTTCCCTGTCAGTATGAGCCATGCAGTCTTGAAATGTTTATAGTTATTTGCTCACAGAAACCATGTGCAAGAAATTCATGTACTTTGCCATGTCCTGTAGTAAGTGTTCATATCATTTCTTTCCAAAAGATTGATTCCTAGTTTGCTGCAGCACAGTTCATCAAATCCTTAATACAGAGGTGAATACATGGTAGTTTCTTTTTCATCCAAACAATTGTAAGCCTGAATTTGGCTAGCTGCTACGCTTGTTGGATGAAGCATGACTGTTCAGTATTCGGTTTGTTTGCTATTGCCAGCAAACAATACGCTGGCAAGTGTTTACACTTTCTTTCTGTTTGTTGTTGTTGTTGTTTTTTGGTGCTATACAAAAGTAAGGATGAGTAATGTGTCCATTGTATATATGGTAATACTTGCATAGATATAGAGGGTAAGATTTAAAAGTCATTTGGGGTCATGCTTTTACCATGTGCAATGTCTCCCTATACTGATTTGTTAGATTTTCCTAACATTGTTTAAAGTCAATGAGGAACTTTTGCAGATGACTCCTTCCCTTTATGTCTCCCTGTTTTGTTTTCCCTATTGGATTCATTTATGTCTCTGTTGATATTAAAGGATAATGACCAGGTAAGCATCATTTTCTAGCACAGAAAAGTAGTGAAGAGCCTGAGAATGCAATGAGATTTCAGTTCTGAGCACATTTCTTAGTTCCTTTGTAAGCTTCTGTCTATATTAATGTATTGCTGCACTTTGCAGAATAATATACTCATAAGGACTTCGTAGTCAGCTTTCCTTCTTCATTCTGAGGACCAACATGTTAGTTTTTCAACAGCTGTAATCAGGAAAATAAGAGCTTTAGAGCTTGCTTGCTTCAAACCCTGTATCTCTAGGCAATCTGCTGCTAGAAAGCTACTCACAGAGTTAGCATGAAACTATTCTAATTCTGTATTAATTGCTGTAATTAGTTTTTTTGCGTCATGATCAGATCAAGGAAGCCTAGAGAAAAAAAAAAAAAGAAGAAAAAAAAAGAAAAAAAAGAACCCTCGTTATCCCACACTCTCCTAAAATGTGACTGAATTTTGCTATCAAAGGCAAAGGCAACATGGGTCAGATTTTCCAGCAGGACAAAAAGCCCTTGACTTCACAGATGTCAGGGGCAGTTTGATTCCGTTTGAGCTACAGTCATTTTCAGTATGCTATCCTTCATGCAGGCCCTCTTCTAATGTTTGTCAAGATGGGATTTGTTTGATTTTGCTGTTTTGCTTAAATTCCTCAATACTGGAGGTTTTTCCAGTTCTTGTTACCTATAGTATACCTACTCATGATTTCCTTACATGATCAGTAAATATGTACACTATATATAATATGATCACTATATATGTGCAATGTACCTGCAAAGAATTATATACTCCACAGGTTTCTTCTGACCCACTTTGGCAAGCCGACTATTTGCAAAGCATCTGGTTGCAATCTGGGGGAAGCTCCCAGTCTGAATCTTAGGCTTATATCGTTCCCCGTGATGCAGGATGAGCATTCATTTATACTGCTCTTTCCTTTTACACAGCTGTTGTTTGCTATTTCCCTGTTATTAAATACTTGCACAAGGAAAGAAATATAAAAATGCTGATACTTGCCATTAACTATTTTTGATGCAACAACTAAGTCTGCCAACTGTATGAAGTGAGTGCATTTTGTTAAGCACATCAAAAATGCATTTGTAAGAAAAGGCTCATTGGGTCATATAAGAAGGACACAGAGTACAGTATTAGTAAAGTACCTTGGTTTCCCATCCATAAAATACATTTATCTTTCTTTGTTTCTTTGTGTGCTTGGATTATTTAGACTGTAAACTTCTTATGATGGTAACTGCCTCTTAATTACAACATATTTATACAATGGCCATCCATCAGTAGAGAACCCTTTCCCACCCACTCCTTTCTCTTGTATCTCACCACTACCTTAGTTTAGATTCTTACCTAAATGCAGAATCTTCTAGATGGCAGCCTTTCTGCATCCTGTTCCATCCCATTCTTTTTCTCTCATCCTACATGACCTTCTCCAGATGGTACATCTACAGGAAAAGGAACAGATTTGGAAATGGCTGGTTTTCTTTGAATGGGAATTAGGCTGCATTAGATTCTCGCCAATACTTTAATTTGGGAGCAGGCTAATCTGCTAGACCTGGGCAAGAAACCATGTTTTGATTCATTGTGAGCTTTGGAAATGTAAACATTTTCTTGGTTTGGATGAAATGTTGACATCTCAGGAACGTTCTCAACGTCCAAATCCAAGGAGCTAGGATCAGTGGAGGGCAGGCTGGACTTGAACCAAGTCAACAAAAACATGTTTTTAACAGTATCAGAATGTATCTTCCCCCTGAATTCACACACACATATACACACACACATACACATATATATATTTATATTTATATATAAAGTGAAACAGGTCAATTGGAACCAACCTGAAAAAGGAAGATGAAGTTAACTGAGCATCTATATTTTGGCCAGGCATGTCCAGACCCTCTTGGGCTTATATATGCTATTAATTAGCACTATTCTGCTATTTTCAGGAGATCTGAGGTAGGACATGAAGAAAGCGAATGCAGTGGTGTGTTAATCCCCAAGGCCTTTAACTTGTCCCATAAAATCTCAGACTTTCCCTCTGATTTCAAGAAGAAAGAGAAAATTGGGTACTACAGTTTCAAAAGAGTTTAATTTCGCATAACAGTATGGGTTTTTTTAGGTGCATAAAAGGGTTAATAAATGGTGCAGCTGATGGAGTGAAAAATTAAGCCTGAAGTGTTCCAATGTGTTTGTTTCAGTGTGTCTGGAAGGAGTGTCATTCTTACGAAGTCTGGAATTTTCCGTTCCTTCAGTAAGGAACTTCTTTCACTGCAGGTACCCCACCCTTCCAGCCCTTTGTACCAGAATACCAAGTGCTATTTACTGTTGTTCTTTATTATATTTAGAGATTTTTCTATGTATACATATATCTTATAGACCTCTTTGGGAAATTTGCTTGAGGAAGAACTATGGGATTGGGTTGTAGAGTTATTAAATATTAATACACAATGAATTTCAGAACACCCAAATTATAGAAATACTATTCCTAGCCATGTGACTATCACTTCTCTCTTGCTCTGCTTTTTTGGAAGCAAAGGATTAAGATCTCTCACACATTAATTTGTGATGATACCATCAGTCATTCTTTGAACAGTGAACTTTATTACTTAAGTCTCCACATTAGAAGAGCTCAGTTTATCTGTTGGTTTGTCCATATCACAGGATCTGTGGTGCAGTATCAAACCATTAGATTTATTTTCCCACCTAGTGCAATATGTGCAGGAGCTCCTAAGAATGCGTTTCAAAGCTTACGCATCTATAGAGACATTATGAAACTCAAACATTTTTTTTTATCTGAAATTCCCCAAGCTCACCCCTTAAAAAAATCCTAAGCAGTGAGGCAAATAAGTCTTCAAGAAGATTGTTTTATGAATACATAAGCTATACTCTGTCTTTTTAAAGAGTAGAAAATCACATAAATGACAGTTCCAGAAACTGTAGATTTATGACTTTTTTTAACTTTCCGATTATGTTGGCAACGACTAAAAAAATAAAATTTTGTAATTTTGAGGAGAGAATAATGTACTTTTTTATTAAAATAGAAATGACACACTGCTGCATATCTAACTTGATTTAGTGTTTTTATTAGTTATAGAACTGTTTTAATACCTCACTAACTATTGCTTTCTCCCTTAAGGTTTTCATTGTTCTCATACCCTAGAAACAAATTGATAATTCTGAAAAAAATAAAGTATTTCTTGGTTGTTTGCTAACAGCAGAATAGCAATCAGTCACCACAGGGTTACTACAATGGGCATCATTATATCTGGATCCTTATCAATTTCACTATATGGGTAAGTATTATTGCTGCATACCGGAACTCCTTTGGTGTTATTGCTTAATTTTAATTGTGATTGTAAAATGTGAAAAATGTGGATCTTTAAACCACAATTAAACACCTGCTATACTTGTTGTGCATTGGCATTTAAAGATATATTGAGTATTTAAAATCTGCTGATTCAGATATTACATTGAGGGGAAAATAAAAAAAACACAGGGATTGGTTTGAAAACAAATGTTTGCTTAAGGAAACAGTTGCCGGGAAATTTAATTTAGCCAAATACGTGATGCAACATCTGAACCTTAAAACACCGTGAAGAGTAAATTTTGACGCCGTGCTGTTTCTCATGCAGCTCGAGAGAGGCTGCCAGTCCCTCACAGCTTCCAAGAATCCCACTGTCCTGTGTGTGTCCCTCTGACATCCTGCTAATGGAAAATCCTGCACTGGAAAACACCTGCCCAGCATTAACAAGATGCAAATGGCAGAAACAGCAGAGTGTCAAGTTGCAGAGACACAAAGAAACAGGTTTTGTAGAAAAAGGCACTGCTGACTGCTTCCAAATTCTTATTTCATTCAAGAGCGAAAGCATTTCTAAATTGCTTCTGGTTCTGAGGGGAGAAACCGAGCAAAACCCACGAGTACATGCTTTTCTTTAAACATGTGAGCAATCTGAATGAGTTAAAGCTAAGCACATACTGCTGTGCTTTGCTGGACTTGGATCTGTTTGTGGCACAAGGCGGTTTAAATCTAGCAGGCATAAAGAGAGGCGGCTGTTCAGTACAATTAAATCTGCAAGCAGCCTGTGCTGCGAAGCCTGGCGCATGCACCTTTCCGCATCCCCTCTCTTCCTGCACCATAACTACAGCTTGGAAAAATTGTTTGGTCTGAAAAAAATGACAGATTTATCCTGTCTGTAAAGCCCTTTTTTTTTTTTTTTTTTTTTTTTTGAATGTTTGAGGGAAAGTTTGATTGTTTACAGAAATTGAAAAATTAATAGTATTTAAAGTGTTAATTTTGCCTATTACTCTTTCATGTTTCTTTAGCCACTTTAAGCTTGGGGGAGGTGGGGGAAAGTGGAGGGAGAACAGGCCATCAGCACTTCCATCTTTGCTGTTCTGCTGGGAAGAGTTTTCCATGCCCTCAGCCTGCTCTCCCCCATTCCAGAAGGGTGTTTGGGTGGGCTTTTGATTCATGAGTTATGAGCTGGTTAGACAAGGATCTGAAACCAAATGCCCACTCTTCCACCCCAAACCAGCAGCTCAGGGAGACACCAGGTCCGCTGTTTAGGAGGAGGTAATGCATGGAATTTTTCTTCTGCTGTAGAAGAGAACTTGGTCTTTGTGGTCTCACAAGCAGGTAAGACCTTTGTTTTTGGAGGTGTATTGCCTTAGGTTTACATTTCTTGCCATGCAGACACCTAGGAGCATTTTCCTCCTTGCCTGTGTACTGCTAGTGAGTTTGCAGTGAACTTGGACACTGATTTGACACGATCTGCTGTCAGCCTCTTGCTGCACACCAGCTGATCAAAACACCTCCCTTCCCCTTCCTGGGAGAGTGGGGCTCCCAAGGGTGCTGCACAGCCACTATCATCTTCTGCTTACCAATGTGAAACTAGTGAAATCTGGCTACTAAGCATGGAAAAAACAACAGTGAATTGATAGACTAACCTACGCAGATGGCATAATAAATCTGCAAGTGTTATATTTTAAATTACTTCCCCAAATAGTACTTCAGTTTGGAAGTACAGTACCCCACAGCTCCTTTCTGTAGAGGCCAAACAGTTCCTCAAATGCCTTACCACAAATAAATGATTTAAATATCTTCTGCTTATTTTATAGCAAGTCTTGGCTACCAGTACACTTTCCTGTCAGTCTTCAGTAATGGCTTGTGGCAGGTGGAGCCTCCTGGGAGAGAAACGGGTTTATCTTAAAAAGTTTATGAGAACATCTCCTATATCTCCAATGTGTGTCATAGGAAGGGATTATTAAATATGGAATAAATAACAGGCAACCATATTACTGGGCTTTGATTCCATCGAGGGGCTCCATTTTCCAGAAGCAGGTTTAGCGCCGATGAGAGCTGTCAGGGAGCCAGAGCAGGGCAGGCCAGGCCTAGGACCTGTGGCCAGCCATGCCAGGGGACATTGGGGCAGGCCCAGGTGGTGCAAAGCTTATCAAAGCTAATCCAAAACTAGTGCCTGGGACCAGCTTCTGCCTCTGTGGACTGTGGGCTGCTCTGCAGATGACCACAGGCATGCTCTGCTTCTGCAGGGAGATCTGTAAGGCCCACCAGAAAAATGGTCTGATTCGGAGGGCTCCTCTGATCCCTCTGCTAGGCTAACTCTGCTAGGGCTTGGGGGATGTGTGGCATATTCAGGCTTATATTTTAAGCCTACACCTTTATAGCACAAGGCCTATCAATTAATTTACCTGCTCTTGTGTCAACTTTGGCAGCTTTATAAATTGGAAAAAGAGATTCATGATCTAAATCCAGCCCCTCACTCTGTGATGCGTTGATGCCTATAATTCCTCATAGAAAATATCTTTCCTGAAGTCTGCAATGTGTTATAATCTCTAATTATGAATATGTTCACAGAATTTGTTCATCTCAAGATGCACTTGTGCATCTGTTATTTATGCACTATACATTAAACTTTACATATAGCTTTAGAAATATTTCTGCAGATGTGCACTTGTACTTAAAAGACCATAGAAAATGATACGTTAAGCTGTGTGACGAGGTCTGTGGGTAAGGATTGTAAAGCACTGCAAGGAGCACCATCTTTCCTTATGGATGAGTTGCAATGAGGGGCAGACAGCCGTCTGCTGAAGCCCTGGGCACGGTGGGGCTTGCAGGCTCCTGCATGTATGGACTCCTGGTCCTCATGGCAGGCCTGGTACGGAGGGCAACCTCAGGCCACCCTTGAAGATGATACAGCAATAACCCAGTGTGTTTGTGAGGGCAAGAAAGCCTGGCACTGTGCAAGAGAGACTGTAAACTTATTAGGGAGGCCGAACTTCATGTTTAAATAGCACATAATGCAGTGGGGACTGGTCCCTGCCTGGCACTTTTAATTGCTGCTGTAATAATAATACAAAAAACAGAACCACTGCTCTGGATGCAGCCATATAAAAAATGATAAATTGTTTTTCTACTTGTTTGCCTATTGTAAAGTAATACTGTCAGTATGGAATTTATTTAACTGGAATAAAAATCCTTAAATGATTACCTTACAATCTGAAGGGAAAAAAATACAATCCAGTACTAGTTACTACAAGAAAACTAGATTTAAAGCTAACATAACTTAAAAAGAAATAAATTAAAATATTAGAGGGCCAATAAATATATGGTGTACAAAAGTGTACTTATCTTTAAGTACATCTCAAGGTCTCCTCTGGGTCATTGGTCACTTCAGTGCTAGAAGAACAGGAATGCCACCTTAAGGCTGTGACTGCGTCAGGACCCTAATGTCTGTTACAGTGCTTTGCTGGAATGGACGTATTAACTAACAGTTTGTGATAGGGCAGATGGTCTAGATGCCAGATTATTTTATATGTTAGTCTTCCTTCTACAAGCTAGCTAAGGATGCACATGGTTCACAGAGATGAACCCTGTGAGATTGTGAGCATTTTTGGAAAGTGCTGAGGGTCTTTCATTCCCAAGGAAAGTTAATAAGGACACTGCCTGAACAGAATACAGATTTTATTTTATTTTATTTTATTTTATTTTATTTTATTTTATTTTATTTTATTTTATTTTATTTTATTTTATTTTATTTTATTTTATTATTTTATATATTTTTTTGTTTGTGTGTTTCTGTGCTTTGCAAACAAAAGGTTTTTCTCCCCAGAGAGTGAAGAGACCAACGGATCTACACAATGCACTCAGCATTGCCTTAAACAGGCATTTGCTTGTTAATCTGGAAAATAAGAGTGCTGTAGGTTTTCTTTTCACTTTACTACACTATTTTGCTTTTCATGTTGTTTATGTGATGCTGGATGATAGAATTACCTGAGATATTTTGAGACTGGCTGAAAAGTCTTCCTTGCTTTGCCTCGGGCACCATATCTTTATGGAATCAAGAAGCTAGAGATTGTAAAGGTCTTTTGGGTCATCAGAATCCCCCACGTGCTGATGCCAGATTGACACTCTTTTCTTTTCCTGTGAAAGCTGCTGGTGATATGGTAGTGCAAGGAAATTTGTGCTTTAATAGGACACATTTTCATGAAAGCTCAGCCTGATTTTGTCTCCGTTTATGGTCCAGATATATACTGTACTATACAGGCTATCCAAAATTACAGCAAGAACTCGTGAATGATGTAGGAAATGAAAAATTCATCACAAAGAGCTAGGAGGTAGGCAGAGCTGTGCCGCACTCTACCTTTTGATATTAAACTCAGATATAAGCAGGAAAGGAAACTGGACTCAAAAGGTCTCAAGCAAAAATAACCCCCTAAGAATAAAACTCATAATAATAACAATAATAATAATAAGACTAATTTTAAAACTTTTGGTTTTAGCATATCTTGAAAATGTTCATTCTCTCCCATTAAAAAAATTTCACTTCCCAGCTGAAGACAGCACTTCTAAATGTGGCTTTGTCCCAAATCAAGACAAACTGAAAGGGCTTCTGACAGTTCTGGGAAATGCTAGATTATTCACACCAGAGAAAGCTGTGTTTTTTGTTTTTTTTTTCCTTTTTTTTATATATATTTTTTTATTTTCATGGGGGGGAGGGGGTGGAATCACTCATTCTAGGGCTGGCAAGTAGCATATATAGAATTTATAAGTAATGCACATACTAAAAAGTAGTCTTCTTTACTACAGGTAGCCTCTCAAGATAAAATCAGGTAGAAGGTAGGCAGCATTTAGCACAGTATTACTGCAGCTATTCTGTCCTGGTTTACTTTCACCCACTATGTAAGCATTTGATCCCACACTGTCGTGGGGGAATAGTGAATGTCAGAAATTTCCATAAGGCAGCATACAATCCTTCCACATTCCATTTGGGCATATGGATTTCTTAATTGCTTGCAGAACCCTTAAATATTATCTTCCAGGTTGTGGAGACCACATGGATTCCTCCTCAGGCAAACTATATGCAGTGTGTGAAGAGGTGTGTTTCCTTTGCCACTTAAAGCTGGGTGTCTCCTTCAGCACCTTGCAGAATTAGAGCTGTAATCTTTATCAACATCAATAACTACTGCTTACATGCTCTCCTTGCAAAATGTGACTTTTTAAAGATGTGGTCCTGGGAGTTTGTGCAGGTCAGCAAAACATCCACACTGGGCAATGTTCCCTGCTCTCTGCAAACTCATTACTTAAAATCACGGTTGTAGCTCCAGTCCTGTACACATTTACATTTGCAAATGAACACCTGCATCTAACGTGGGTTCCTACTCTTTGCATGGTAGATGGCCTCAGATAATTTTTATTACTTTTTTATAGGCAATTTTGTGGTGATCCGACTACTGTAAAGAGAGACCTGCAATGACCTATCTTTCTTTCTTTTTTTTTTTTTTTTTCTTTCCTTCTTCTTTCAGACATATAATCTAAGGTTTCCCTTGTGGGTGGCCCTTCTTTCTTTTGTGCCATTGTAATTTCTTCATAGGTGGTACCTGACAAGTCCTTTTTTACCCTTAGAGTTTTTTGTTCAGATTCCATTCACTTCAAAATATCATTACCATTGCAAACAAGGAAAATGTGTTTATCAGAAACTGCAAACTCCTTTAGGGCCTCATAGGATTAATCACGGTTATAAAGTTTTATTAAACACAATTTTTGTTTAATGACAAGCTCCACCAGTCCTTCCCATTCCAAACCAATCCTGTCCTAAGGGTGTATCTAGCACAGCAGATTGTTTTCAACAGACTCTCAAGACAATCCCTATTACTTTGTCATGCACAGAGATATTTTTCTTCCTGGATAATTTGAACTTCCTTAAAAATCACATCTGTTTCATACTTTATTTATTTGTAATTTAAATCCTTAAATTGAATCTTTCATTACTAACATCTGGGCTTGAAATGCAGCCCACTTGAAAAAATACAAATTTTATTTTATTTGTAGTTACCCCCCTTCACTCAGTAGCATTGGTACAAACATTCCCTGGCCAGAGGCAAAACAGCCGGGTATCTTAAAGCTGTGATGCCGTACCACGTGTAATATGGCTCACTTGAATGTCCCTGAAGTGACTGGCAATTTGCCCAGAATTAGACTGAATGCAAGTAATAAGCTGTAGAAATTCCACAATATTGACAATTAGATATCTCTATACAGCAGCAGCTGTGTATTGTTCTCATGGTATATTCCTCTCAAAGCACCTCCTAAAAAAAGGGAAAAGAAAACCTGGCAGAAGGTTGCAGGCAGCCGAAAGGTAATATACATTGTATAAAATATCTCCGATTTAGACTAATAGGAATGTTTCTATTAGTACAGTTTTCTGCAATAGAAATAATGGCTGAAACAAAATGCTGAGGAATTTTGAGTTTATAACACCACATCTGTACTGCAAAAAATGCTACATTTTATACATGCTTTCTGAGGAAGATACATACCCTCTCTTTCCTTTCATCACAAAAAGGGGGAAATGGGAGCACGGGTTTGCCGTGGGATGCTGTTTGGGAAAAAGCTTCGCCAGTCCTTTTGAAAATTACCCCCAAACCGAAAAAAGACATTAGTGTCCTGCACACAAGGGTCTCTGTGAGAGTATGACCTGGATGAGAAAAGAGGAAAAGCTTTAATTTTTTACCTGATTTGAAAAAATACAGATAGCTCTGAGGGACTTGCTGTAATAAATACATTTATTTCCTATCAATTCTCAATTCTCTCATGTTTCAAAGTTTATTTGTCAGCCTTTCTACAGAAAATGTGGAAAATGAATTCACTGAACATTTATTTTATTTTACTCACAAGAAGCAGCTGCCCACAGTGAACGGATTCAAATTTTATTTTTTAAACCGTACTTTTGAAGTTTGCATTATGAGCAATTTATCTTTGATATTTTGCCCAGTGGATATCAGTGGAGCTTGTTTCTGTCTGTTGCTAAGCTTGTCAAACTTTGGTTTTTGTATCTGCCTTTATTGTAACAGAAATGATCATTTTTAAAATAAGCTGCAGTTTTTTTCAGAAGTACCATAAAACTGAGGGAACAATAAGATGTCAAGTTTTATATTGCAGATGCTAATTTATCAAGCTAATTACCAACAAAATGCAACTAAATTGCTGATAATCTTGAGACTGATTAATTCAGCAACAGAGATATTGATGAGTATTTAAAGGTTAGGGATAGGAGTGTTATGATGCAGGATTCCCTTCCTATTCCTGCACTTGCCATCTAAGAAGAATTATCTTAGCACTGCATGGCTTCTACAACATTTTGACAGAGACGTGTGCTGTATGCCAAACAAATCACTGGAGCAAGGAAAGGCCAGTTTGTGCATTTCCCTGCGTGTTACAGCCACCCCGAATATTGCTGAAACACAGGGAAATGTTTTGCAGGGCGCCGTGCATCCACGCTCCCTGCTCTGTCACACATATACATACCCCTGACATTTTCATTTCCTGTTCTATATTGCCTCCTTTTGTGCAACTTAGCTGTCTTTTTTCCCTGGAAAAAGAAAAAAGAAAAAGTAAAATAAAATAAAATAAAATAAAGTACAAACACAATAAAAAGTCATGGCTTATGGTCTTCTCTATTGACTCAAGTAGCATGGGAAGAGTGGGTGATGTGTGAATCCATCAGTCCTTTGGCTGGAGATGATGTTTCTCCCTCGGCAGTGGGGAAAGCTGGGCTTCGGCTGAACTCTGGGTGCTTCGGCTGCTGAGTCAGTGCCGAATGAGGTCAGTCATGATGCACGCTTCTCGGAACCAGAGATGGGGCTGAAACGGCCCCAAATGGCATCGGCTGGGCCCTTCTGCCAGCAGCATAACATCAGGTCCCTTCGGTGCCGAATGTACTCCAATAAAGGAGGTTAAAAAGCCAGTTCATTAATTGGCTCCAGTACCGACTGCGTCCCTTTTATAACCTGTGTTATCAGCAGAAGTACAAGTGTGGCGTGGCGAGGAAAATGATTATGGAGGAGATTTCCTGGGAGAGGAATTAGCTGGCTCTGGTGGCGATCTCCGTTGTAATGAGCACACTGCCATGTTTATGAATGTAGTTACAGACCACAGCCACGGAAAGCGCAGATCTCCTCCGCCTCCCTGAGCAGCTTCATCCAGGTTCTCAAAGGGTTAATATGCAGTTTACTATTGAATAACATAAAATGAGCTGTAAATAATGTAATGATATGTATTGTTAAGCTACATATACTGTACCAGGTGCAAGTACTCCCACTCCTCACTTAGATATAATCTGGGGCAGTCAACAAACACAGATGTATTTTAACAAAAAGAAAGAGAGAGGGAAAAAAAGATAAAGAAAGGATGAACAAGAAAAAAATTAAAACATATGTAAGATAATTTAACCGAGATAACGATCCAGGTAAAACCTGGCCTATTTTTCAGAGCCACTTCAACTGTGCCGTGTAAAATACAATGGCATTTTGACTTGTTTTTGGAACATGCATGAGCCAAACACGTGTGGAAACACCTTGACAGGCCTTTTGTATAACTACAAGAAAACTGATAATCCCAAATCAATTACAAGGGGGAAAATATGAATCTTTGAATACTAGTAATTATAATGGTTATTTTTCACTTTTGTAGCACCTGCAAATGATGCACTGTATATATAACAATGATTCAAAAAGCCCTAATTAACTGTTTATTTTTTTCTTCTTGTTTGCTGGCTGTAACCAGTCTGCATTAATTGACAATTTATATGTATGTGTGTGTGTATAGATAGAGATGTATATTCCACCCCCATACCCCTCCCAAATCTTTTCTATTACTTCCGACTGCCTGGAAATCACATGTGATTGAATTTGCTTCTTCTAGGTCAGTTCTTAAAGTCTCATCGGAGACTCTTTGCTGAACTTCCAGTAACACTCAAAGGATGGAAAGGCATGGTAGGATATTCTGGGCTGATCCTACCTAGTGGGGACAACTGCGGTCCCTTCTGTAGCATGGTGACATGGCTCCCGACTAATAGTGCCAGTCAGAATTCCTAACTGCTCCTACCAAATGCGAGAGAGCTGATTTTGGAAGACCTCCAGCCACAGCTTTCCACTGCTGACAGATTACTCTGGGCTATTCATGGAGCAAGATTAGCCTGACCACCATGAAGGAAACTCTTTGTTCCGTGTCATTACCTAGGACGGGTTGAACCACGCTAAGGCAAAGCTGCATTGGTGAGCTGAATTCGTACAGCAATTGGATCAGCGATCATTCTGAAATTATGCTATTATGGTCTGAGGGAGCGGGGGCGGTGGATTTGTCGGGGTTCTAGGTGGGGAATGTGAAATGAAGCACAGCACGGCGGCGGGAGCACAGGGACAGCTTGCAGTGGGCGCCGTTAAGGGCTTTTAATGTGGGTGCGAGTGCGCAGTTGCCATAAAAGTGAAAACACAGCGGAGCTTTGCATTTAAATGAAAACACAGCCGTGCCCAGGCAGCGGCCAAAGGGTCCCAAGCCTTGGGTAGGCACCGCACGGCCGAGAGGCTCCAAAGGCACCGACAGCAAGCCGGCCGGGGCCGGCGAGGAGGCACGACAGCGCCACACAACGCGAGCGCAAGATGGCTGCTGTAACCATCTGCAGGACATCAAAGTCTGCTGCCTGATGGCAAGTGGGCTGCCAAAGCTTCTAAAGGCTTTGGCGCCTGCATGTAAATCGGATGCAAACTGTCCATCTGCTGCATGGCACAAGTGACAGCTGATTCTTTTTGCAGTCCGTAAGATGAACTAGACCTAAGCCAATCCGTCCCTGTTCCTAATCACACAAGGTTTGTCCTACCAGTTTCATTAGCCAGACACACGAGATACAGTATGTGGTTTTTCATTTTGCTCAGTACGTGACACTATAAAAAACAATGCTGGGGATGGGCTGTGAAACCAAAGGGGACACACTGCTGCTACTGCAGAGAAAGCATATTGGCAATGTTCAAAGCATATTGGGGCATAACAGTAGTCTAAAAACCCCAATATGGATTAGGACAGCTGACCAGATGTCTTGACTGACATTTTTTAACACGATTCAAGGGTGTCCCTACAGTACATAAATGCAAACTATACATCTGTGTACTTTTTTTTTTTTTTTTTTTTTTTTTTTTCCACTGGAAATACCATACATGGATGCTTTGATTGTAGCTGACAGTTCCAGTGTGAGGAGAGAGCCGTACAATGCTGGGGCTCCAGCCTTCTCCTCCGAGAAGCTCACTGGAAAAAGTTTGATTTGGGTCCCTGTGCAAACAGGCACGAGAGCTGTTGCCTTCAGTGGAAAGTTACCTACCTCCTCTCCTCATCAGATGGGTGGTGGGAACTTGCTGGGATGCTGTGTTGAAAGTGGGGGATGAGATGTGATATACTGTTATAATAAGGGAATGCTGTTCTTTTCTAGATGGATCTCACATTTGGAAACTAGGATTGCTATCAAAACATAATCACTCAGCTGTGCAATTGTTTGTGTGAGAGAGGGAGTAGGGACAGTAAAGCTGGGTAAAGTGCTGCAGGTATGTTGAGGAGTAAGGAACAAAGAGGATGAAAGAATAAAAGTTTCTAATTTCTCATTTCTCAGTCTTTAGAGCAGAGGTCAAAAATGAAATGTATGAAGACATCCCCCACCCAGCCTTCTCATCACATTAATCTGGAGAAGCAGCAATATTCAGTTTGAACCAGACAGAGCCTGAACTGCCTGCCCCATGTGTTTGTGTAAGCCCAGCCAGTGTTGCTCCCCTCCATTTGCCAGCAGCCATGCGTGTGCATGCTTCCACCCATATGTAAACTTGTGTGTGTACTTGCTCTCCTTTGAATTCTTGTACTTCTTGTAATTCTTGCTGTTACAGCATTGAGAGCTGCGCAGGTAAGAGCTGTCTCCATACCTGGCCATCCTGCACCCAGCCCTTTGCTGGTCTTCTGCACCTCGAGGTGTGGTGAACACCTTTCTCAATGTGTTTTATTCCACAATATGATTATTCTCACATATCCCTGCCTCTGAGTACAGGGAAAACTGAAATCTGGCCTTCCTCTATAACGGGGACCTATGTTATATGCTCATCAAGGACTCTGCTCTGTCCCCACTAGGCTTCAGCATGGAATTTGCTCTTCCAATGCTCTTTGTTAGCGTAACAGAAGGACTAAATTTATAGTGTTTGCATGGATGAACACATAACCAAATAAACCAGTTGGTTTCAGTGTATACTCTTTGGTTTCCTGGTAAATGTAAAGTAGTGTCTAAATTTATGTTTGCTTTGATCCAATTGTTGCCTTCGTAAACCTTGCCTTTTCATGGCGACCAGCTCCGAACTGCACGTAGAAACAAAAAATGTCCTTATAAAGCAAAAGGCCCTGCAGTGTCAATGAGGCCGCAGATAAAGTCCTACCCAACATCTGCAGGGATGTTTTCTGCTGTGCCGTCTGCTTGGCTGCACAATTTATGGAAACACAATTCTTATTTAGCACTTTTGATAACATAAAGCTTGTGCCTGCTGGTGATAAACCTTACTGGCTCTTAAGTTCAACTTTTATGTACCCATTCAAATTTACAGTGTGTCCTTAAAAAGGCATGCTCCCATGACTTCAGTTACATTTGTGCCCATACAGATATTGTGTATTTACCCCACATTTAGCTCGGGTGCTTTAGTTGAGTTCAAGGTTAAAAAGTTTCTCTGTGGACTTGTTGAATGATAAATGTACTGCTCTGGAGGGTGCAGGGGCTGGATGCCTCTGAATCCTTGCTGCTGCAGTGGTGAAACCAGAGGATGTCACAGAGGCAGAAAACCCACAATCTCCCCCATCCTCTGCCTGCGGATGTCCTTCATGTGGCTATGAAAGGCTCACTGATGTTGGTGCTGCTCTTGGCCAGCAGCCTCCCAGGCCAGCCTCCCTCTGGGCTTCAGCCTTCCCCACCTGCAGCTCATCCTCCACTGCCCAGGAAGGCAGCAATGCCCCGTGGAAAGGATTTTCCCATTGTGCAGGTGAAAGCTGGGAAGCGTGTGCCAGGGCATGTGGCTTGTGCACGCTCTATCTCATTCAGACATAGCCGATGCCTGCTATGTCAGTCACTTATATTAGGAAGGTGGAAAGTATGAAAAATGAGGTAGATAGTGTTTTAGAGGAGGGTGCAAGCCTTCGAAAATCTAGCTGTCTACTGTCATGTAGAGACATTGAAGAGAAAGCTCTATTCTTGAACACAGAAAATCGCTCTTGGTCTGTGCGGTGATAAGCACCTTCATAACTAAAAATTAAATACTTACACTGGCAAGCTACTGATAATGTGCTAACATGACTTTTATGCTTACACTGTTAACTATAAAACTGGTGATATGAAATAAAGAGTGCTAATAGGATACATTGAACTGCTAAGGTATACCACAATTCATTTGTCTTTCCCCAAATGACCTTACTCTTTGCTGGCTGATGGAAAATCACTGATGGAAAATCACAGATGTGAAAATGGCTGGGATGGAACATATGGGAATTTTCTTTCTTTTTGGTTCTGTGCATATACTGTGCCTTTCAGACAGGGCCTGAGACTGCTGGGATTTTACAATGAGATTGTAGGCCCTACTGCATATCTGCACTAAATGGAAGCATGTGTAAATTGCTGTCATGCTGGTGCATCAATAGATCAGCTTATAGTCCTTTTTAAACTCTCTTTGTCTTATTATTTTCATTCTATTCAGGAGCTGAGCATCAAGATGGATACCTAAAATGCAGCTTTTGATGTACTGATCTGCAAATATACCTCTGACTTCCACTTGTGGGCTACTAAATCACACAGATTTGTCTTCCTGGACTTTTCTTCTTATTATTTCCATGAGAAAACCTATTCCTGCAAGCTGGATGGGGATTTTGACCCATCAAAATCTCTGACCTGGGAATGTGCCTGTCACCAATGGTTACTGGAATACCCTCATTCATGCTAGACTTCTAACTCAGCAGCTCTGTGAAAATAAAAAACATTGCAACATCCATTTCAAAGCAATCCTAGGAGCCTCTGAAAAGTACGCTTCCCCACATCCCTGAAAATAAGAATTAATGCTATATCTTGACATTAGATGCAGAAACACAGATAACCTGTTAGCTAAGGATGCCCCATTTGTTCCCCCTACCAGAAACCTTACTTAGAGCATGAAGAAAGGAAAAATAAGTCTCTTACCTATACCAGTGAGTGATGTAAACAAGGGTACAGACTCTGAATAGGTGAGTGATGCCATCATACTGTAGTCCAAGGACCAGGGGACATTTGTGGGAATGATGGGGTACGTGCTGGTGTTTGACTGAACTGCAGACTTGCCTTGAACCCATGCCAACCATGCTTCAGCAGACATGTGCAGAGGGCCATTTAGCATTCGTCTCCCTTTTATTGCAACAAGGCTTAATGCGCAAATGGGAGAAAAGGCTCTTAACTGTATAGAGGAAGCGTTTTCGATTTTCTTTGATCTCAGTTCAGATCTGTTATTTCATACTTTTTGACTCCAAATGAAAGAACTCTGTCTTCTATATATATTATGCTTTGCCAGGACAGAGACTGTTTTTCACAGTCTAGCAGTTACAAATGGTGCAATAAATACATGGGGGTGTGGTCAAGTCATAGGGGTAATAAAAATATATTTGATTATATATATTTGTTTCATTCAAGACTCAACATTATGCCATATCTTAAACAAAATCATCTAGCTGTCTCTCTGTCCATCCATCCGTCTGTCCCTCCAATGCCAAGGTTACTTAGGTAGGACAAGGCTTCTAAATTGTGGAGAATCTCTCTCTAACACCTAAACTAGGGGCCAAATCCTACTGTCTCCACTCAGTTTCACTCAGCCGACCTCCTTCTCTGAGGTACCTTCCCAATGCAACAGAGAGGCATTGCAGCCTTCATGCTGGCCCCCTGCTAGCACACGTTATTGCGCAGACTGTGGAAAGGCTGATTTGGATCTGTCCTTCACACTGCGTCAGTCCAGTGTGATCCTTGCCTGGCATGAGCTTCTCATATGTTACCAGCTCCTTTCAGGCTAGTTTTTGTGCAGCGTTAACACAGCACAAGGGCTTTTCTTGTGGAAACAAAGTGGCTCCCGACAAGATTAGGGAAAACATTGGGGACACTTTTCATTGACATTTTACCTGAGGAAAAAGAAGATTACAGCATGCTCAAAGTAAATCATACAGCACAGGGAATGTCCTCATTTTAGACTGCAGAGCACAGAGCCCATGTGCTGCAATTGCTAAGGTAATGGTTGCTGCCGCTCAACTGTTTCCTCGAAATGCAGCCACTCTGCCTTTTTATTTTTGGGCACTTTTGCATGCATAATGATATCCATCCATTTAAAGGCAAATGTCCTCATAGTTTTAATGGGCTTCTGCTCATGGCATACTGGCAGATAATCTCTTTACTTTGATTTTTTTTTTTTCTTTCTTTCTAATTTGGAGCTAGTTGTTGACTTGGCATGACTCTATTGGAAGCACAGGTTACCTATGTCCACCAAACAGTTGCCCAGCATGTTCCCAAACAGGACTTCTCCATGTACATTGTAGAAAGATACAAATTTTTATGGTATAAGTGTTTTTACAATAGATTCATCACATAAATAGGGAATGGAAGAGACCTTGCTGGTCTGTTAATGTGTCTCTCTGTAATACTAAATTATTCTCCAGAGTGCATTTTCTAGATCCACGGACAGTCTCATTTTAAATGTCACAAGTGACAGGGTTTGCACAACTTCTTATAAGACTCTTCATAGCTATATGGCCACAGTTGCCTTTCAAATATTTACACATCCTCTTCTTCCTCACTTAGTTTTTATTTAAGCTGACATGATGCATACGTGCATTTCATTTTTATCTTTCTTTTACTATCTGTTGTCTCCATGCCCTGGAACACTGTAGGTCTTTCTGAATCCCTCTCCTTTTTGCCACTACCTTTCCCTGTGAGTTCCTTCTGTAAAATTAAAAAGCTTTTTAACAAGTAGTTTTAAAGTTCTCTTTTTCTCTTTCGCGAGGAAGCACAGTTCAGACAAGCACTGCCTAACCTGTTGCGTCTGCACCCACTGTTATGTTCAGCACATTCCTGGGGAAGGAGGGATATATTTATTTTTTAATGCCTGATGCAAAGGTCAAAAAAACATTTCTGTAATTTTAAAAGAGTTGAATCATTTCCAGATGTCCATTTTACTTACATAACGATGTATGAGTGGAAACAGTGCATTACAGAAAAAAAAATACAAAAATCTGAGAGGCAAAATTCAACTAATTATTAGCCAGATTTATTAACTTTATTTTCTTCTTTTCCCCTAAATTAAAACATGAGAAATTTCTTTCCTCTTCAGTCACTATGATTTTCTCTGCTTCCTGTACTTCGCAATTAAACAACATGTGTGAATTTACCTCCATTTTCAGATCATTAATAAAGTTTACTGAGTTAGATTCCAAACAGGCTTTTAGAGTATATGATAATTGTAATACTTTATGTTATGGTGCATCTTCAAAGCTGAATATAATGAATCACAGAGCCTACCTGTAAAATTGTGTCTGGAATGAGTTGAAAGAGGAATCATACTTTTTTAAACCAAAATATTTTTTTGCAGAAGCTCTGAGTAAAAAAAAAAAAAAAAAAAAAAAAAAGGCAATATTTCTTAAATCTAGATATCTCCCAGCTTTGCTTTTTTGCATTAATTTTTTATTTAAAAGTTTTTCATTCCACTTGGCTTGCGAACCTTGCAGTAAAGTGCTTCTAGGATCAAAGGAAGTTTATTTTTATAGTATTACCTCATTTTCTTTTATTAAAATAGAGAACAGCTTTAAGTTATATATATATATATATATATATGTATATTTGGTCAAAAAGATAGGAGCCCTAACCATACTCTCAGTATTGTTGCAAAGGCACAAAGGAAGATTTAAGCATTAGGTGATAGTCATTTAGGTGGACACAGGACCTCATCTGGAACAAAACAACACAATTCTTTGTGCAGTGGCAGAAACTCTCCATGGTATTTTCAGAAATCCCATCTCATAGGCAACAGCAATATTTTCATACAATGTAATTCAAAATAAGGGCCTTGCCTTTCATTTTATTCGTTGCGTTGGAGTTTAGGGTGCTCAGGAAATGAAGGCCAGGGCCCTAGGTAATAGTCTATTCAGGTCAGGAAGGCTAATTAATATGCAGACTCTAGCTGTGTTTCCCGTGTTGTGTTAGAAGACTTGGTTTATTTGGTCAATGACAAGTGCTGTCAATGGAATAGAAGATTCAGTATTCAGAACTGCAATATTTTCTTGCCCATATTTATGTGAGAGGGTGAGAAGTGAGTCCTTTACAAATTTGGGGATAATACAAATTTTTTTAAAAGAGTTATATCTGAAAGAGAAATAATCTGTATTATGCACTCATCTAAACCAAGGATGAAGGGAGAAAAGATTTGAAATTTATTCTAGTATTCCTTTACAGATTTCCCATTAGACTTTGAATAAGGCATATTACCATTACAAGCTCTGCTCTTCTGTTAAAGGTGCATCACAGCAGCTCCTGTTTCAGATACATGTGTGTTTAAAAGGCACCAGCAAATTCTTTGTGAGAAAGAACTTCAGCAATATATATCTTAGAGAATTCTTCTCTGTTATTCCTTCCAGAAAAAATATAAAAAATAGTGGCTACAGTGTGGCTACAATGCTACAGCGGCTACAGAGGCTCCAAGTGGTTCAGTGGCTACAAGGTCACTGAGGCACTTGCAGACCATATTTGTCTACTGTTTGTGGTGTTTGCATGCAGTTATGCACTCATGTGCCACCACAGGCCAGGGCTGTAAGCATACATGTGTGGAAACACTCTAGCCAAAATACTGCACTGAGCACTTCATCCCAGGTTAGGTCCATGCTCGCCTTGTGCTTGGGTTAGACACCCACAACATTAGTATTGGAGTCTGATCCATTAGATCTCTCAAGTCTGGCTCTTGAGCACAGTGAATGCTTTGAACCTTGTTTAGAGCTAGGCTAATAGCCAGTGGTTTCAGTAGAAAACATGTAGGTCATGGGTCTGGCATAATTATGTCTATCTCTGGTCTTTGCTTCAATTAATATCACAGAGCTAGTAACTGCTCAGCACAATAGGTTTTTAAATGAATAAGAATTGTAGATCTGGCCCAAAGTTTTTAAGACAGATATTGCAAAGTTGCAAAAGGAACCTGGAAAACTCTTCTGATACCGGAATGGAAAATTCACCTTACTCCTAGAGTTAAATGTACTAAAAGCAACATGGGTAGCACGGTGATACCAGAAGCTGTTCCAGTGTCTGTAACAATCTATTTCTGGAAGCCACATCACTGCAAACCATTTGTATGTTAGACTCATAAAGCTACTTGTGGATTGAAAAGATGTTATCATCATTAATGATACATAAGCAATGTGAGTCAAGACATTGCTTGTCACTTGAGTAGAAGTGAACTCAGTGGCTGGTCTGGTAGATGGTGCCTTCAGAGGGTGTATATGAAGATACTTGGTGGAAAAAACAAACAAACAAACAACGACAACAAAAAAAACAACAGTCATTTCTAATCAATCCAGACACTGCTGTTTTATGGATAAGTTTACATTTTTACAATAAAACAAAACCCTAAGAGCTGAATGTTACCAAATATTTGTCTTTTTCTTACCATTCACTGGTTTAAAATACACCAACAGAGAAACGATTCAAGATAATACAGCTAGGAGGCTGGCTGAGGGCTTCGTAGCATCAGTGAAAACACTTCTGTTGACCTCAATGGCATTTGAGTTGGTCTACGAATTATATTCATTTTTTTTACAGTTTAAAACCTCAAGCTGATTCCTCTACCACGTTTCACTGCGAAGAATGAAATCATACTGTCTATGGATATGAAAATTAGTATTTTCTTAGAAAACTAATAAATAGTAGATACATGTTGTGTCATTCATTTAAAATTCTTATAGGATTAAACATTCATGCTTCCTCTAATTTGTATACTGTTTGCTTTTTTTTCAGCTAGAGGTAATAACAGGGCAATAAATATATCTCAATTCAGTGCATGTATAAAACAGATTGTTATAAAAATGTCTTTAATTTAGGTTTATTTACACTATTTTTCTATGTAGAAGTCATTTATAGTTATACACATTTTAGAATTAGGACTATTATATCCAGCAAAGGCAAAGCATTTCTTTTTTCCTTTTGTTTGAGAAGACTATGTTTTTTCTGCCCTTCTTTAACATTTCAGAATATAAGTTGATTAGGAATGTTCTGAATTGATGGAGACTTTCTGTTTTGCTCTTAAAATTTAGCTGTTAAAGTACATTTTCCTTTACAAGCTTTTGATATATTTGTGGCTGTGCTTCTGTTACTCAATATGAATAATGTCTGGCCACTGGATAGACATATATTTATTTACAATAAAAACTGACGTATTAATTATTTCATTCAGTAGACAAGTATCATCATAAAGGCTGGGCTTATAGAACATAGCAGGCATCACAGCAAAAATCATAAATACTGTAGTTCTGTTTAGCTTGACAATGGCAGGTAATAGACTATCATTTCTGTTCCCTTAGCTACTGTATCCTTTTCTATCCATCATTCTTTATTGTTATTATCACACTTATTTCAGCATTCTTATATCAGCAGCATTTAGTGACATTGCGAAAACATGGTTCAGAAAAGCTGAACTTTTAATTGTGATGAGAAATAAGTTAGCTTAATTATTCTATGTAAGTAGAAAAGATGTGGTTTGTTCTTCTTCCTAAGTCCTTCCTTCCTAATCGCAATTCAACACCCTTTTTAAGCATTGCTATGTATGAACTTCATGCTGCTAGACAAATAAATTCTTTGGGAAAATGCACATTTTTATTTGGAAATAATGCCATCTCTTTGTTAGATTTGCAGCAATCCTATTTTGCCTCTACTGTTTTTAAGTCGAAAATGAAAAATTATATAGAAGATGTTTGTGCATCATATTGTGCTGAATGGTATGTAGGTCAGCATGCTGCACCATAGCAGATAAGGCACAGTGAACAAGTGTTCTATGTACTTACAAGCAAATATCAGTCATAATAGAAGTAGACAGATCTACAAGAGCGTTTTGGCTTAGGAAATGTTTCTTGTCATTAGCATTTAAAAAAAGCTATGAGATTCAGGCCTATCAGCACCGATTCACAGCAAAGCCTGGCTTGCACAGGTTGTTATCTGTTCAGTACAGAGGTGCAGCTGGTTAGCAAATGGATTTGCAGATTTTTTTTTTTTTTTAGCAGGGATGAGTAAAAAGGCAAAGAATCAGGTACTTACAACCCATTCAGAATGTAACAATTTTGTTTGTGTTATAAACCAAACCTTCTGTTTTTTTGCAAACTGCATTATTTTTAGAAACAGAACCAAGAAAAAACGGCTGATTTAAAAAAAAAATCTTTATTCATATTCCAGTTTCCCTAAGGGCTCCAATATCCATGAAGTAATACCAGCAAAGGGAGCAATGAAGACTGCAGACTTCCATGATTCAGTTTACAATGCTGCTTTATTGTGTTAGCAGTCAAGTCAAAAGGCAATATCTAATATTTTTAATTTTTTATTTCTTCCTCAATGTATTCTCAGAAATGTGAAGGCAAAAATGTATGACTGATTCCCTAATGCTGTGGCTGAAGGTTAGGGTAATTTTTATTTCTTGTAGAAATGGAATCATTCCTCATGGAGATAATAATCAGGACTGATACTGAAGGTAGCACAGTTGTACCTGAATTGTAGGGTGCTATACTGTACAACATGCTGAGATATTTGCCAGGTGGAAGGGGTTGGTTTCGTTTTTACAGCAAAATGCTGTGCATGACCTAATGAGACTGATCATCAGGTACACTAATGCTCCTCCTCCTGTATGGCAGAGAAAAAGGCTATAAAGGGGGGTGGAAATGGTCCCCTGAGCAAGCTTCACTGGCTGAGGTGGGGAAGGTGAAAGGTGAGTGTCTCCTCCTGCCAGCCTTGTGTGTAGAGGGAGTGAGCAGAGCGCAAAGGTCCCCCTGCCATGAGGACTACAGCTGCTGCTTGAGCATCCACCTGAGCTCCCCAAGACCCACAGCATGAGGGTGGAGCAGAGGCCTGTGTATTAAAAGGATGCTGGGATGACTGCTGACCTTTGAAACAGGTTACAGGCAAAACTCATACTTTACTTTTAATGGTATCAGTAGTCACTAGAGGTAGGATGGGAGCGGAAACATACATGAAAATATGAGGGCTGGAACAATCTTTCAGTAAATGTGTGTTTGAGCTCTATCAGATACCCACAGCTGAAACACAACATCTTGCCACACTGAGCCTGTCAGCAAAGATGGCAACAAATCACCCAACCAAGCAAAAGAAATGACAATACAACAGCTCAAACATCCCAGCTAGTGCTGCAGTAAAAGCAAATGGCGCAAACAAGTCACAGGACCTCCTCAACATGTCTTTATTAAGTGATCAAATCACTCCCAATTTTAGAGCAGTGTTAAAAGAACTCCTCCTAAGTATGAACATTAGCATTTTGCAAATGCCAGTCTTATAATATGTTCATAGAGGTAGGTACTAGAAACATGGGCATTAATGAGAACATTGCAGAATGTCTGCAAGCAGAGACCCTACACCTGGAATAAAAGGAATAAATACTACTGAACAAGTGTCAATGAAAGGATTTGATTGAATATTTAGGGACTATACAAGGACTATAAGTGCTGAAACTATGAGTTGAAATATATGGCAGGGATTTATATAACTAACTTGGGAAAGAGAAAGAAAAGATATTTATGGCTGGACAAGTGAGAGCAGAAAGCAATCATAAGCAAAATGCCATGGAAAGTAGTGTAGCTAAATATTTAGGTTTTGATTTTGCACAGAGAAGTGCTAGACCTAGACAAATAAATGCATCAAAATAATATAATTCAGAATTGAGCATATTGCTGCAGCTCTGCTTTTTAGGAAAGCACTACCTTATTCAATGTATTTTAGATGTGAATCCAGTGGCTTACTGAGTGTGAATCTCCTGGCAATCTTTTCAGGTAAGACTGGAGACAAGAGAAGGGCATCTCCAAATTAAGTTACTCAAGGTATCTACTATTCTTGTCTAAAATTAGTTCAGATTTACCAATTCATTGTTATTTTCTGCAATTCCTGGTCTACATTCAGCTTGCTGAATGTAATGGATATTCTCTGGGTGTAAAAGAGAGAAAGATTTGATTCGGGATCTCCAAAGATAACCAACTCCAATGTGGTTTTCATAGCTTAGTATCTTATATTGAATGTCTTACCATTGACTGTAGTAGCAGCTCTCTAATACTGCATACTTTGCTTTTGGTTGGCATAGGAAACCATCAAAAAAAAAACAAACAGATATTTATAAACTATAACATTGATAAGGTTTTCATGCGTGTTCATGAAAGATGAACAAGATACCCTGTCTCTTACATGTTCACTGACAATACCTGACCTGGTGGCCAGTAGATGAAAGAATTCTATGAATTTTGTCTGGAGATGACTATCCTATCATAAAACTACGCTTAATGCATAAACATATAGCAATCTGTGCACCATGACTTTGAAATATACTTTGCTATTTGTTTAAAATGAGTTTTCCTATAAAGTGTTATGATTTATAGCTTTTGTAAAGCATTACTCTAAGGTTCCCTTTAAAAAATACATCTGCTGAGGGAAAGCAACTCCTTTTACCCTGAAAAAGCCAAAGTAGGAAGCTATGGTTTTCTCAGACTTGTTGAAGTTCATGTATAAAAGCGAAGAGTGGTGAAGATACTGAATCAGCTCTTTGGAGATGTGAAGGTGCAGTACAGATGACCTGGATTTGAACTAGATGTAAATGTGAACTTCAGGGACTTTTTAAAATGGGTCCTTTTACATAAATATAGTAAGTTCTGTTCTATTGCCACCTCCTTTAACTTTGACACCACCTATCTATGCAAGTGTGCAAGTGACAGTATCACAGCCTGGAAGGCGGGCTGAACTTTGCGCACAGAAACCCTGGGTCACACCCACACAGAAGGGACCTTGATTCAATAGCAACACATTTATATCAGTTCATCAAATTACAAAATGTAATTCTGTGCTAATGCACAATTACAAGGAATGTAATAAGAAGTCTAACCCATTTCAGGGCCAATTTACAGGTCTAATAATTTCTCTTTTTTATAATAATGTAGATATATTTGATTGTGCATATATATTTATACACAGTATAACATTTCAACAAAATGATACCCAAGAAATCAGTGGTAAAATTCCCATTAACTACAATCGGGTGAATTTCGCCTAGTGAAACCTCCATTTAAACCAAAATGATTATATGTATTTAATGTGCCCAATTCAATATAATTCCTTGTCCCTTTGTCCCACCATAAGTTTAACATTGTCAGATTATTCTGGAAAACACGTCTGAGGCATGCTAGTAGGTAGTTTGTTTGCACAATCCTGCATTGATCACAAATTTCAAACTTATTACATTTATTACCTTAGCAAGAAACACGGACAAAACTCAATGCTAAGCTCAGAGTGTGAGCGGAGGAAATGCTGCTTTGCTCATGCTGTAAAGCTGGTCCCACACCAGGGGAATAGATGAGAATGGCATCTGAAGACTCGGGGTATATTTGCTGAGCATGGAGCACATACGCCGTGTTGCGTGAAGTGGGGGCAGCAGCAGGGCCCGGCTCAGCCTCACCCTTCAGTCTACCCACAAGTGAAGGCTTGCTGGCAATGGCAGAATGAGGTAATGTCACTTGTAAGGGACAAATATTCCCAAGGCATGTTTGTTGCTTCAACAGTGGCTGCCCACAAAGCTGCAGGTCTGTTGTGGTGGAGGTAGATGGGTGTGGGAATCATGGTGGAGGCAGCCAGAGGCAGCCTCCCTGGGGAAAATGGAGGGCAGAATACTCTATCATGTCTCCGCCTCTACTAACTCATTCCCACTGCAGTCAAACTCAAGGAATCTAGTACAGTTCAAGTCCAAAATATTCTCCATAACCCAAAGAGTGCAAAGTTGCATGTTACCTGCACAACAGCAATCCTAACTGCTTTTGTCATCCTCGTGGTTAAATCTGTTAAATTGCACCTTAATGAAGACACACTGAGGAACTCAATTTTGGTTTTGGGCATGAGGAAATTTAAGATATTCAGAAGTGTTGTGTGTGTCAATAATTAAGTGAGGTATTCCTTCTGACCTGCCCCACTTTTCCCACTTACACATGTGCTGAATGAGAAAACACTGTGGGCCATATATGCTGCAGCACTGTGGCTGACTATTCATGCCTGGAAAACAGGGGTCAGAACATCAGCTGTTGTAAAATGGCGTTGTGCCACTGCCATAAACTGAGTTATAGCAATTTACACCAGCTGAGGACTTGGACCTAGATTTTTAGGAACATTTGATTAAACAATACCAGAAGAAAAACCTGTCTTAGCCAGTTCCACATTTTACCTGTGACAATGACCTGTACCTGAGGCATCAGAGGGAGAAAAGTAAAATAAACCCAAAAAAGTTGGGAAATGATTAGTCTGATGCCATTAGTTCCCAAACTTGGACAAGTCAATCCCACACGTATAAATAGAAATTGAATACTTTCTCAGTTCAAAAGCAGATCATAACTTGATCTTGCTTGCACCAGCACTGCTGATGTCTTTGATATGAGTGGCAGGATCAGAGCTTTTCTTCCCACAGTGCTAAATTCAGCCTTACAGCAAGTGGAAGAAGTGAGAATTGATAAGGAAATACATATAATAATTTTATTTTAGGTTTTACATTAATTCATTGCAGCTGCTCTTAAGTATGGTACTAAAAACTGGTAAATCAAATTCTTCCACTAAGGGCTGATAGAGGGCACTTGCTTTTTCTTGTATTATATGAGAAGTACTGAAGGAAAAATAAATAACGAAACAAGAACAACTATAAAAAGGTGGGCAATGAAAAATGACTTTATGTTCAGGGACAGAAAACAAATGCCAACCAGCTCATATCTTGTAAGGATAAAGAATGTTGAATATATTGTGAGTAAGCCAGGATAGACAACTTATTATGCTTTTAAACATTATAGGTCAAATTTGTAAAATCCTTCACACCTTCTTTGTGCTCAGAATATATTGCTACTTATCTAGAGTCCGTCAGAGGTTGGATTTGCAGGATGTGTCAAAGTTTGAATAATTCTATTTCAATTCAAAACAAAGATTCATATTCTTAAAGTTAGTACTAGTGATATTAGTGGAATTTACAGCATGGGTACAATGGGAAAAGAGGCCAATTTTCAGCCATTAAAAACATTAAGATCATGACAAGCAATTGCTTGATGGTTACCTTATGGCTATTTGTACTTGTAAAACTGCAGGTACAATGAGAACCATAGCTAGGACATTCCCAGAAAATTATATAAAATTAGATGTATCACTGTGATTTGACAGAGTGCTTCAATATGTGTCTGAAAATAGGGAGTAGGTAAGAGAATGGTCTAAGAGAACAGGAAGAGAAGAGCTTGACAGTGGCACAGAGAAAATGTGGTTAAGTAGACTAATGAATGTTTGGGGAGGAAGGTGATGTAGATACCCTAACTTGGTTTGATTTATGGGTGAAGACACACCTCCTAGAATTGCCCAGGAGAAAAGCTGATTCCTGTTCTGGTAGCTTGACTTGAAAAAAGGAGGGCTTCAGCCATTTGTTACCTTGCCTCCCATAGCATTTTACTCTACCTAACGTTTTAGTCATCCAAAAAATCCTAATTGCAACCCCTGGATGCACTCTTCTTACTGTTTCACCATTGAATTCCTTTCCAGCTGCACCAGAGCAGTATAGCAGTATTTGGAATACCTTTCTTTGTTACCATAAATTCTTACAATAACCACTTTTGGTCTGTAAACAGCATTTAGAGATGTCCCAATAACTGAGAGGGAACCCTATCATAAAAGACATTCCAGATATGAAAGGCAGCCTTCATTGGAGAATCTGCTGCAGCCAGTCCTTTTGCATGCTTCTTGCTCATCTCAGTTCCTTTTGGCTGTTTGCTCAAACACAAACAATAGAATGCACCATCCTGATGTGAGACAAAGGCTTCCCAAAGTAATGCAGTTATTCGGGCATTTTCAGGGCATAACAACATCTGAATTAAACAACTAAGCTGGATTGCAAATGCAGGAAAGCACATATGCATGTGTACAAACACACACTTTTAGAAATGCTCATTTGGCAAATTAATAACCTAAAGGACTCCCAAAACAAAATAAACACGTGAGTAATGATTTATATAAAAAACCTTTCTGTCTGTGTTAAGTGACCATTCAGTGCAAACAGGGCAGAACAGGGCTTTTAAAGACAAGAAGGTGAGCCCCTTGCTTACAGTGCAATGCTGCTTCACAGCAAACACTGACACAGGGGTTCATGCAGCTACTTTTTGGAGTAATTGCTCACATTGTAAAACAGAGGCTTACAAGCTGTGGCTTTGTAATTTGGTTATGAAATTAACCGATATGTGCACGTATTCCTGTAGATTCAAATATTTTATCAGCATGTAGTGCAAGGTATGCAGGGCATTCCTCTGCCACATCTGTCTAAAGTGTAGATATGGGGTGAACAAAACGAACTCAAAAAAGAAATTTACATACAAAGAAAGTCTCAAAAAGGAAGGGAAGCTGTCCTTGATGTTAGAGCTTGTCTTGCTTTATGCAGGAATTCTGTTGTTACTTTTGAAAATGTAAAAGCGGTTCCAAAGCACATTGGCACGTGCATGAAACTGCAATACTCACTTGGCACTGCTTGTTCCCAGTGCTGGCAGTGTGGCACATAGACCTCTTTAGCCTCTTCCTCTGTTGTTTTCTGCACAAGAGCCAACCATTGTGGCTACTCATGAGGCAAGGCTGGCAGCTGAAGGACCCAGATGCCAAGCTCTGGATTGTATGTCTGTTCGGTTTGTGGCTGGTCTCTTCCCTGGCATCTGCCCTGGCATTGCAGCAGGCTGTGTAACCGTCTGTGGAGTTGGGTTCAGGATTAGTCTTCTGCTGGATAGCATGCTCTTCTGGTCACTGTTTGCCTTTCGAATTACCCTTGATTATGAAGAATGTGTTTCTCTCGTGCATGCTCCACCCAAGATGCGCACTCAGGTAGCACTGTCTGATGGCTGAAAAAGGGTGCTCCCCTATATCAATCAGCACAGTGTGTTCTCTGCTTTAGATCAGAATATGATGAGTTTGAACCACATAAACCTAACCACCTCATCTCAGGAAAATTTTCAAGTTGAATGTGATAACACACTTGTATGTCTTTTATGAGGATGAGCCCCAGGCCCCAGTAGAGGCCTGAAGACTGCCATCATAGGTTTGTATTAGCCCACATGCCTGCAAGATCCTCTTTGGGTTCCTGCTGATTTTTAATCCACTGTAAGCATCACAGCTGAGCAATATGAGGTGTTTGTTTCTCCTTTGGGGCATTTGGTTTTGACATCCAGAAAATTTAGCAGGTGATTTAAGCATGGCACCTTCCAGGACAATAGAAACATTGCTATTGTGCGCCCAAAGGGGCAAACTGCCTTTTCTTGTAGTTTGTTGACATAAAGCTGTTAAATCTTCTGACAACAAGCCTTAATTTTTAATATATATTCTCCTTCACTTCTTCTGCTGGACATAGAGAATAACAGCTGACTAGAGCCTGTTTGTCTCTGAATCAATTTTTTTGGTGACTGTATCCACCTAGTACCAGGGAAAGGTTTCCTGTATTAGATTCATAGAACCTAAAAATGGTTTGGATTGGAAGGGACCTTAAAGATCACCCAGTTTCAACCCCTCTGCCATGGGCAGGGATGCCAACCACTACATCAGGTTGTTAAAAGCCCCATCCAACCTGGCCTTGAACACCTTCAGGTATGGGGCATCCACAGCTTCTCTGGGCAACCTTTGCCAGTGCCTCACCACCCTCATAGTAAAGAATGTCTTCCTTATACATAAGCTAAACCTACATTCTTTTTGTTTAAAACCATTAGTCCTTCTCCTATCACTACCCTCCTCTTGCTGTTCTGAGATGCCACTCATTTGAAACCTGATATCAAGGGCATTTCTTTCCTGTAGAGCCCCAACTGCTTTATCTACTTATCAGTATAGCTCCCAGGCTCTGTGTGCCTATGTGTGGATGTCAAGAAAAGCAGGAAAAGACTATTAACATACCTTGATAGGAAACCTGTTTTGAACCCTTCTGGTATTCTGAAGCTGTGTTTATAGATATTGTGCTTGACTTTTTAATTTTATTTTATATTTATTTATTTATATTTATTTTCTAAAATAAGGTATTTGTAGTGAGAAAATGGAGAAATTGATTTCTTACCAGGTAACTGGTGAGTCCATTACAGATACAAGTATGATGTGCCTAATGCAATAGTCATGGGTGCTGAGCCAATCTGAGGAGAAAGGACAACATAAAGGCTCATATATTTGTTATGAATATTATCTCTTATTGTGACTTCTGGTAAGAGAATACTGGGCAGAATGGACCGTTGGCTATGTCCAATGGGGCATTTCTTATCTTCTCATACTATGGAATACTAACAAGGCTGCAATTGTAGCTAAGAAGAGAGAAGATGGATACTACATGAACTGAGTATTTTTCCCTCTCATGCTATCTCATACTTCATGTATCTTGTACCTGCTTATATTTCATATGGCTAGAAGTACAGAAGTACAGGAGGGATGTAACACACTGCAGCTGTGTGACTGATGCCCCAAGGGCACAGCTGGTAGCACACGCTCATCACGTCGGAAGAGATTGTCACACCATTTATCAAAGCCTGCCACAAGCATTGTGTCAGCTACAGTCATTTCAACACATCCGGAGCTACTACATATTCAGTCCATCTCTGTTTTTTCCAGTACGAGTTACTTTCAAAATAATTTTTGTTTGGAGCTGGAACACTCTGAAAGGCCAATGTCCATGTTATTCTTTCTGACCAGAGGCAAAAGAAAAGTGGCTTTTCGACAATTCATCAAATTCTGTTTGGACCAGAGAACTTCACTGTTGTGTTGTGCCAAGCCACAATGCCAGCTTTCAGTAAGATATCAGAAGATAATTTAAGCAGAAGTTGCGTACTTAGAACACTATTGAATGATGTCTTTCCCAGTCTTTCAAGAATTAAGATCTAGAAACCTCAGAAATATTGTAATGTCTTGTGAGTCAATCCTAGTAAACAAGAAACTTATTAATTTATTTTCTAGTTAGTGGCAATATTACTATTATTAAAGCCAGATATGTTTGTTTATAGAATGCATTGGTATTACAATGAGAAAGTAGAAAAAAATCAGTGATTCAAAATTATCACTTTATTTTAATAAGCTTCACCACAAGAACCTTTTGGTAATTTCCAAACTGTAATTTGCTTTCAGTTTGAATCTGAAGTAACTCATAAAATTTAGAGGAAAAAATATAGATCCAGTTTGGATTCTATTTCTATATTTAATAGCAAGTACAAATCCTGGCAACAGTATGCATAGGTAAGTGAGCAAAAGTATTTTCCACTTTTAGACTCACGCTGCATAAAAACCTACAAATGAGCTAGTCATAGACTTATTGTGTAGCTTGGACCAGTAAGGTTTTTCTTTCAAAACATCTAACCTAGTGATGGCCTTTAAATCTACTCCTGAGATGATCTATGGCTGCAGCTAATGACCAGGATCAAAGAACATACACTGGTTGTGCTGGTCATGGGGAGCCAAAGTTCATGTTAAAGATCATGTTGTGAATGGTTGGCTGCAGGTGTCTTGCTGTTCCTAAAAAGAGGGTGAATGTGCAGCTTGGTTTCAGGATGCCCTGTAAAGTATATTGTACTATGGGTACAGAACCAAGTGATGACTTTCATTTTACTCAGGACATGGACCACACATTTTATAGCCCTTTCACACTTTGATATAAATCGGCAGAGACAGAGGCTCATCACTTTTTTATATCAAAAACTGAAAAGATACATTAGTCTTCCCCTCTCAAAGTCTGAAAAGATACATTAGTCATCCAAGATATCATTTGTTTTGAAAATCCAATGTAGAGAACAAAATATATTTCTGAAAACATTATTATTTGAAATGATATTTGGTCAACAAATGAGAGCTATATGTTTGTGTTATATTTACCTGTTTTCTTTAATCACATCATTATAAAAAATTACAGTCTCTCATCCCTGAAGGATTTAATCAATAGTGGATGGACAGTGTTGACAGTATGTAGTGAATTTTTTTGGTACAAACCCCTTTAAGAATAAGTTGGCAGAAAAAAAATTATTTGAAACCTCATTAAAAGGAGCAGCTAAGGTTTGGCACAAACAAACCTCAGTGTGGGAATTAATTTTTTTTTTTTCACCAAATTAAAATATCAGTTTGTTTGTTTTAAAATGATATGAGTGCAGTAAAATATCCCACACCCCCTCCCCCAAAATAAAGCTGATCTGCTTTTTTGATGCTTTTTTTTTTTTTTTTTTTTTTTTTTTTTTTTTTTGTGCTTGTAGAACTCCTATACAGCTTCTATTTAAGATGAAATTTGGCAAGTGATTAGACCATAATATGTCTAAATGCTTTGTGTATTTAAAAAAAAAAAAAAAAGAGAGAGAGGGAGAGCTAGGATAATAAAGCTCCAAAAGTTGCTGCTGCACAAGTACTGCAAGTGGTGCTTTTCAAAGAAGTTTCACAAGATTTCTAATTAGGTGGCTAAGACTATACATGGTAGACTAGAACTGTTTGGTCTGTGGGGTAAATAATGTGCATTTTAAAAACATTTATAAATACATATTCCCCCACTTGACAGTGCTATTCCATTCCACTGAGTAAATAATGCATATTTTTTAAAATTCATAAATACATATAATATGTAAAAAAGCTGTCCAGATACTGTATGTGTGGGACCTAGAAACTTGGATGATGCTGAAACAGACACAGTCCCCAAGGATAATGATACATACTCTATAAAACCTCCTATGAAATTTTTCTTTCCAAATAAAGAAAGCAAGGAAATTCTATAGATCAAATTCCACTCAAATAAGATGAAGGCTGTGATGCAAACTTCCAAGACTCTGCAGAGTCAAAGTTAAGTTTGCCTTTGTCCTCAAAACTTGCTGCTGTTTTTTTTTTTTTTTTTTTACTCTATTCCTTTCTTTTCCTTCTTGCTACCTTAAGAACAGCATGATTTAAGAAAGGAAGGTCAGCATTCACATTCCAGTTCTTTAGCCTGGTGGGTCTGAATACACATGGATTATTCAAATAAAAAAAATGTTTTATTTCCATTCATTAGTTTTCTGGATTTTTTAAAATTTATCTCTTATTAAAAGGAATATAGGAGCAATCTCGAGCAGCCAGAAACCCGTCTGGATGTATGGAATACAGAACCACATGTCTCTAAGTAAGAAGCATAGACGAGTAGGTCAGGGCTTTCACTTTTGTGGTCCTTTATACAACAAAATGCTGAAGCACACACTTAACTTTAAGTGTGTGCTTATATTCACCCCTATTCAGCAAAAACCTTAAGCACATTCTCCAATTTACTTTAACTAGAGCTATGTTTATATGTTTTTCTGAGTCAGTGCCTAAAGTTACACCCATAAAGGAGCCCTGACTGAATCTCTATCTGAAACATTAAATGCTATTAAGGTATGTAGACCTGTAGGGAGTTGTGCTATGTGGTTGTCAACAACTCTGCTCCCTTCTTTGTGAGTTTATTCACAGGTATGCAATAAGGTGCTCCACTGGGAGCAAGTTCTACCCAACCTGAATGGCAGCACTTCATGTCATCCTGAATTTTATTTGGTGCCAAGGAAATTGAGGCCATGAAGAGACATGGATACCTAAATTTTCCATAAGATTACAGTGAACAGGAATCTGAGAGGAAATGCTATGAATTTCAACACTTTTTTCCCCTTCTACACAGAGATCACCTTCATGTGATCTGGTTCCTTAGCAAAATTATTCCTGTGTGTATCTTTACATTATTTTCTTAGCTTCTAACTACTATATTTCTGCACAGTTTTGTATCTGCTAGCCCCAGCATTTACAGCCAACGAAAACCTCATAAATCTACTTCATTTTTCTAATAAGACATGAAAGTCCTTAATTGGCCTTAATGAAATGCACTTAAAGGGCAATAAACGTGTTTAAGCCCCTCTTTCAGGGTGAGCTACAGTACTCTCACTCTGCTCTGTTTTAGCCTTTGTGGTAATTAATCACTTATTCATATGTGGCACATCAGTAACAAGATCAAGCAACTACTGCACAATTGCATGATAATAAGCTGCTCATATATGTGTCAAGATTTAGCAATCCTTTTTAAAGCCTAATTTAAACTCATTTTACAACTAAGCAGGCTGTTTCTCTGAAGTATTTCTACCCAGTATCTTTTTTACATATTTCTGCTGAAATGCTATCTTTTTATTTTGTTTATAGAGCTTGATTTGCCTTAAATCTACTCATGGCACTAGAGTGAATTACACCAACGTAAGGGCTTCACCACTGTATTTCTGTAAAGGCTTTATCTTTGATCCAAGGCCACGGTCAGCATCAAATAGAAAGAAAGGCCACGGAGCTAACATCCATTAGGTTAACTTTTGAAATAAGTAATGAATTACAGTAGAGGTTTATTTACCAGGCTGCTGAGGCTGTGTCCCTGGTGAATCTCATGCTGCTTGACACCATCAGCAGGCAAGAGGACAATCAGTGGAGACCTAAATGTATTTCTTTACTAGGCATCATGTCTTTGGTTCCAGGCAGTCAACCTGCTCCTAAAATCTGAGGACTGACTTGTGCTTGCTGTAGTTTCCAGTATTTAATTCTTCAGACACAGAACAGTGTATAAGAATTTTAGTTGAAGTAATGTTGACAAAATCTGGTATCTTCTAATGATCCCCTGGCCTGAGCTGAAAAACACTGGTGTCCAAAGTGTCTTTGAGAAATATATTCATTTTTACCAGCTAAATGTTGTACCCCACAGTGGCATATTTACGGAAAGTGATCTGAGCATTTATATTTGGTTTTCAAGTGAACATGAGGTCAGGTCATCTCTAACTATACATGAAAGATCACCAGTGAAAAATTGGAAAAGTATGGACATATTTCTTTCCATGGATTATCTCAGTTTGAACAGTTGTTAAAAACTTTATTTTTAGTTTTGGTTTTGGAGATCTGGAGACTATTTTGTATGAATTTATAGCACAAAAGCAGTCAACAAAGCCTGCAAAATCATATTCAGATTTATAATGGATATTTTATAGCTTTGAGGCTTAGGCATTCCCAGTTGTTCAAAAGTGTCCATTATCGTATTTGATCCATAAGAAGCAGTTATTGTTTCATATTATGAGCACAGGCACTTAAAGAGGCCAGTGCATGGGCACTTTAAACTCACTTCTTAATCTATGTCTCCACAGTAACCTGGATATGGGCAAAAACGGGGATAGTCATCTGCGTGCAACCGTGGGAATGTGTGTGCTGGCTGTGGTAAGGTTGTCAGTAAATCTAGAGACATGCCCTATATTCTGTCAGCTCTAGATCAGTACCCATGTATATTTTCTATTTTGGGCTCAGTGTCAGTACAGGGAGACAAGGAAATGAAGAATGTGATCCCTTTCCTAGTCTTGCTCCCCATACAAAGAAACCAGACCAGTACCATCTTCTGTATGTAGACTCTCGCAGGAAACCCTCCATTTGAGGAAACTGTTTCTAAAGGAGATGGTACTGTACTTTTAAGAGTTTATCATGAGCCAGATAGAACAGATATTTTTGTTATAAAAGAATCTTATGTTACATATTCTAATCATTTATAACTCAGAAGCAGAATACAGCAGCTTTTTGTCAGCCTTGAAATACTCTCACACCTAGAGTTAAGCAATTTGAAGAAACAGCCAGTATGGAAGAATGGAACAATTAAAACCCCATTAAAGTTTAAACTCTTTTCAAAAGTGGAGGATAACTAGGCAAAGTTGAAACACTTCTTCAATCTGTAGCTGCAAGCAATTGGGACCAGCAGGAAAAGAGGCAGTCAGGAGACAGCCTTATTTCAGCAGTCGCTCATTCTGAAGTATTTGGTATTTTCAGTAAGTTGATAGCTTGGGCAGAGGAAGTTCTATAATGAAATAGTACCACAGAAATATGAAGATTTCTGCACTGCAATTAAAAATGTAAGAGACGAGCATTTGTTTAACAGACGATATGAAAAAGGAAGGTGGAAACAGTGAAGAGTTTTTGACTTGTCTAAGTCTGAAGGCTCAATTTCAATTCCCAAGGCACTCAGTGTCTCTGATAAGAAACCAGATTGTGTATGCAAGCTGGGACAAGACGCATTGAGAGATGTTATGGGAAATTCTAAAATTAACTCTTGACAAAACTATTTAGAATTGTCAAGCATGGGAAGCCTCCTAGTTCTAATAGTTCAGGAGAAGCTTATGGAGGTGATTGGTGCTTTGAGGTATTGGACATGGTGCAGAATTAAAAATGCTACCTTAGAAAGCAACAGGGATGGGGTTGGGGTTGGGGTTGGGGTTGGGGTTGGGGATGGGGATGGGGGAGGAAAGGAAAGGAAAGGAAAGGAAAGGAAAGGAAAGGAAAGGAAAGGAAAGGAAAGGAAAGGAAAGGAAAGGAAAGGAAAGGAAAGGAAAGGAAAGGAAAGGAAAGGAAAGGAAAGGAAAGGAAAGGAAAGGAAAGGAAAGGAAAGGAAAGGAAAGGAAAGGAAAGGAAAGGAAAGGAAAGGAAAGGAAAGGAAAGGAAAGGAAGAAAGGAAAGGAAAGGGAAAAAGCAATCTCAGACATTGTACTAAAGAGAGAAAGTTGACTGCATATCCAATTTACATACTTCAACACAGCTCTTGAATGTCTGATGCTGGATATAGGATAGCTGGCAGGAATTTACACTGTTTAAGCTTTGAAATACAGTTGTGGATGCATCACTACTGATCCCATTACCCAGCAGGTTGGTAGAAAACCACAACTGAAATACTGAGGAGTATCAATTCCCGAAGGCTGCAGTCAATCTCATCTCTATTTAGCACTCTTAAATTACAGAGCAGCACTAACTAATCAAGCATGGGTTATCATCTGCTGCCATTTTGTTCAGCTGAAAACGAAAACCAGGATATCTACATTGTTAGAAAGTAATGTCAGAATCCCCAAGGACTTGCAGAAATAAAAAGGGACAGATAAAGGAAAATAGGATTACCTGGAACTTGGGAATTCCCACCATGTCATGAAAATGATGCTCTGTATACCTACACTACAAGAAAAAAATGCAGAACTATCACTAGTGTCACAAAAAGAAGCCTCAGGGTTGCAGATTTTGAATGCTTTTTTTTTAGTTTTTCATCCCCAAGGAATATATGATGGGGATGAATTTATAGCTAATGGGCTTACTGTCTGTCAGCAATGCTGCTGAAGCAGTTACCTGCACATTACCTAAAGCCACTCAGTAACTAATCAGTGCATTTGTGTTTCGGAGTAAGAACCTCATTCATCTTTGCTAATGTCAGGAAGTGCACAAACTTCTGACATTAGAAAGCTGGCAAAACATGGTTGTATCAATTTACATATGTGTGGAGCAAAAACCTCTCACATTTCACCAGGCAGTGGTCTGAACTAGATGGATGGGAACGTTCTCTGTGGCAAAATGGGTTTTGGGCTGGATTCTTATGACCAAGGAGATTTCTACTCAGGACCAGAGGTGGACTTCTAAATGGGATGGCTGATGCTCTATTCTTTAAAGCCATGCAGAAGTGTAAATTAATTTACTTTTTAAACATCCCCCACCTATTTAGGATGGTTTGGTAAGTTTGTCAGTATTTCTTTGCTAATGTGGTCCTTGAATTCTTTGTCAGGCATGATCAGAGATCAGAAGTTTTAAGCCAAGTGTGTCCCTACAAGTTTTGTGAAGATCGGTGTCTGATAAACACATATGTTCTTGGTAGTACCAGCATGCACAATTGTCTCCATCCAGGGCAAAAATGCTGCTACTTCTCTAGGTGTTAACTAGGAGGTGAGGAGAAGACGGTGCTGTGGGTTGTCTCCAGGTAATGAGAAAATAAGTGGGATCCTGGATTTGTTTTCTAAGGTGATTTTTTTTTTTTAGGTCAGTGTCCTGGCTCTGGTTAAAGCCAGGAATGGAAGTGTGATGAAGAACAGTAAAGAAGGGAAGCTCAGCCTGAGATTTAGTGAGTTTTACAGAATATTTCCTCTCCATAGTGGACTTTTCTTCAATTAATTTTCCAGGTGTTTTTTGAACATATTTGTGTTTTCCTCATTATATTCTACAGTGAACTAAGCATGGGAAAGCATGTCACATTTTCTATTTTACCGCTTCTGCTTGATAGATTCATTCAGTGCCAGCTATTTTGGATGTTATGAAAAAATGAATGACCTTCCCTGTTCACCTTTCCTACACTGCTCATGATCTTCTATTGCTCTTCCTCTCAGTAATTTATTTTTCCAAGCTAGGGAATCCTAGTCTATCTAATCTCTCCTCTTATGGCATACACTCTGTATGTTGGATCATCTTTGTCGCTATCCACAATGTCTTTTCTCAATCTATTGTAACCTTTTTGAGATGGCTGCTTAAATATTCAATATGTGCAGTATTTGAAATTATAGGGGAACAAGGCAGTGGTAAAATAATGTTCCCATTTTCTTCTCTGCTTCTTTCCTAATAGTTTCTAATACTTACTGTCCTTTTTGAGCGTTGCTGAATGTTGAACAGATATTTTTGAAATATTGTTCTAAATGACTCCAAGAAATCTTTCCCAGCATTAATACTAGAGAAGAACCTATGCTCCTTTCTGCACAGTTAGGACTTTCATTTTTATTTTCCTGCTTGTTCACAACTTTTGTACTGATCGGTGCTTAACTTCACTGTTACTTTGCTGTGCAGTTCCTCTGCACTGAAAGATTCTTCTGTAACTCTTTGCTCAGGTTTAGTTCTGTGGATCTTGAAAAGCTTTTTGTCATCAGTTTGAACTCACCAGTCACTTCCTATTCCAGATTATTTTTAATATGCTGTAGCACACAGGTCTGTGCGCAGATCCCTGGAGAAATTGGTAACCTTCCTCCAAAAGGAAAACTCCACTTTACATTAACTCTTTGTTTCATGTCTTTTTTACCAATTATTAAGTCAATGAAGGACTTTAAGTCCTATTCCACATTGATTTAATGTACTTAAAAGCTTTTGGTGAAGGATCTTGCCAAAACCTTTGCTTTAAATCAAAAGAAACTTTATGAGCTGAATGACTCTTACTATTAACACTCTCACAGCATTTTAATGGATTTATGAAGTATGATTTCCCTTTACAGAAGCTGTATTTATTTATACCTCTACCGCCCATATTGATTATTAGTATTGATTTTACCAGTTTACCAGATATGAGTATTGATTTTACCAGTTTAGACCCTAAAAACATCAGAATTTGAAGCTGTAGTCCTCTGAAGCCTTCCTTGGAGAATTATTTAAAAATCCATCAGTTGACATTTTTCATTGCCTAATATCAGGAATGGGTTATCCATAATTTGACAAACTTCCTTTAAACCTGTGACTTTAAGAAACTTCACAGAGTTTAATCCATTTTCTATTTTCCTTGATATTTTTTTTTTCTGTTTTAAGTCTGTTTATAACTATATGTATAGAACTACATGTATATATATATATATCACTTCTAAACTTATTTTATACTTTGCTGCTTAAGCCAAACCATCTTTTTGTATTCTTGCAAAAGTCTTTTTTGATTGGTAGTTCATGTATTTTCTAAAGCTAGTGCCCAAAAACCTGAAATACTTTGCCATTTTATCTGTTGCTTTTATTTTCAGTGTCTTCTGTCTTTAGTTACAACCCATATTGCAACTGGAAAGAACCCATAGTCTATTATTTTCTAAAGTCTTATGATCTGTAAATAAGTCACATGGTTGTACAGAGGGTTTGATTACAGGGTTCCAGCTAATGGAATAATGAAATTGCTCTGTCTGTGTATCAGTAGCCTCCTAATGACCTATGAGCTTGCTGCCAGTTTCAAACAAATTTGATAGAAGGGTAGATCTCAAGTAATATTGCATTTATGAAGTCTCATGGAAATTGTCTGGGTACCAGAGAGAGACCTCAGCTGAATGATTGTACTGAACTGAAAGTCAAGAAAGGTAAAACTCAGGCATTTTTCTGTTTGGCAGCAGACGGATACACAAAATCAGAAAAAAAAAGTTGACTTTTGCCTGGTAGGAAGTATCAAAGGGGACCTAATTCTGGTTGTTCTGGTGCTAGATGAAGATCTGAGAGAAAAACAAAAACAAAAACAAAAACAAAACAAAAAAAGCCATAAACGTATAGAAACTGGTTTTATTAGTTCTTGAGCTTGTAAACTAATTTTTTGAAAGATCTGAGTTGACAACATTATTAAGACATAGGTCTAAATCATGGTGTTCTCCAAGACAATTCTGTAAGGAGGGAAGTCTACTCACTGTAACTCTATCATATTATCTGGTGAGACAATTAATTCTAACCCACTGAACAAAAACAGCCATAGAAACCTAGTCCAAAGGTATCCTATCTTCTGGACTCTTCACAGTTGTACTCTCAAGAAAGCACGTGAGAAACAGCAGCTATCTGTATACTCATCTCTGTATACCTCCACAGTTTGCTTGTCCAGTCTCCGGCATTTTCTAGCTCAGGAACAGGTTACACAGGCAGGAAGACTTGAGCCAAAACTGATAGCAAAATACTGCAGCGAGGGAGGGATTCAAAATTTGTGTAGCAGCCAGGTAGCTGATGGAGAGGACCCTTTGTTTTGGGGTGCCCCTGAGCTGCAATGAGAATGCCTGGATGTGGTGGTGGGTATCAACCAGGCGAGCTCATCTACCTAGAATGTCTGCTCTGAACTGTAGTCCTCGTCGCACACTTACATGCTGCTTAATCCCATGCAGGATCACCCTGTTAATTTGGAATAATTAAAAAAAAAAATCAACAGAACGAAACAACTTGATAATATGTGCTAAGGAGAGCTGGCACGATTTGCTTGTCTGTAGCTCTTAAAAATGAAACGCTCCATCAGCAGGCTTCCTCAGTGCCATTCAAGGTGATGTAAACATGTACTGAAAATCTGAATAAAGTCATATTTCTGACAGTGCAGGCAAAAATTCTGACCTAGTTTAATCAGTCACTGTGCTTTTCTGGTTGTTCTGATTTGTTGTTCATTTACGTTGGGCAGCTGGACAATAGGATTTTGCATGGGCCACAAACAATGAAATAAAACAGCAAGATGTACTGTATTTTACTGAAACATAATATAAAGGGCAGCAGGGGACTAGTCAAAGCCCAATATTCTGAGACTGTAATTTTTTATCACTAGTTTATTTCCTAAACCAAAATGTTTTTTAGTATAAATATTGGATGAAAGCAAAGCTGCACCACATTTGCTGTCATGGAGGCAAGACCTAAGCCTACTTTTTATTAGAATTAAATTAATATGGCATAAGTAGTTTTATAGTTTTAACATTTTATTATTATTTATGTTCTAACTGCTCTGCATAAATAGAACTGTTCCTTGCTTCTTTTTGTTTTTACTACTAATAAAAAGTAATAGGCATAATAATTCAGGGACTGTTTGCATTTCCAGGCACTTTTGTTCTGTCATGCTTACCTACTCAAGGAGACACACCGAAATCCAGAGTGCAAGAAGCTTCAATGCAAAATATAGAGCTACTTTTCAAACGAACTACATATCAGGGAGTGGGAGGAGCCTAAACTTGCAATTAGGATTATTGACAAAAGGTGTTTCCTCTAAAAGAAGACTGAGAAACTGAAGTCTGCAAAAATCTAAAAGGACTGCTTTTCAGTTTCATTCAGTGCACTGGTGAAATTATATTATAGTTATATTAACAGACATCTTTCCCTAATTACCAATTGATTTCCCAGAATACTTCAAGATGTGCAGCAAAATAACTCTACTTGTGATGGACATTAAGTATATTTTTTGCAGTGACAACTTGTTGTATTTCATTTGACAATAAAAAGAGGTTTCAAGAAGAAATTCTTCTTCAAGAAGAAGAATTTTCAGAAAACCCATAAAGTTGCATTGTGCTTCTGGGGTCCTTAATAACAAAGGAATGAGAGTAGATTTCCTCTGCTAACATGGAGAGGATGTGGCCTAAGAACAGTATTTATCCATTTAAGATATACTTAGCAGTAGAGCTTGGAATGTATAGCAGGAAATAGCATGGTGAAATTAGTAAAAGTTTTTCTTGGGTTTCCCTGGAACCAGAAGGTCACTCAGTGCACACTGTAGTGGTGACAGATTTATGTAAAACTGCCTACATATAACCTCTCTCTAGTTAACCCTTGTATGTTAGTCAGTGTGGGTTTTTCACTAACACTAGCTTTAGAGACTCAGTTTTCTAGGCTCTTCATGTTGCCAGTGCCTCCTGTAAACATCTCAGAGACCTACCTGCCCTGACTCAGTGTATAAAGTTGTCCTCTCCTCCTTGGCTTTTTTGGGAAACTAAACAGATTGGGCTCCCTTAGCTAAAGGCAGCTTTTTTGAAAACCTCTCACAACCTTTTAAGAGCAACTACCTAAAGCAGAGTGAGCCTTTCTGCTTATCAACAACATGGTGCCCATTCAAAAGTTTTTTTGTACGGTGTCCTCAAATTCAAATCCTCTTGTCTTAATGATCCTAATTACTCTTGCCAAGTAAATTATGTAAATTGCTTTAGGAAAGTATGTGATGTTGTCACTATTTATATGTACCATTAATTTTTTCAGTGTTTCTTTAAAGGATACAGTCCTCCGTTTCTGCTTGTGTGTTCTTTATGAGTCACCGTCAGGAGCGTGAGGTGTGATCTTTGTGATTATTAGGCATACTGAATAGAATGAGTTACATCTTTGTCACTGCCATTTCCAGTCCCCTTCATTCCATTCCACTAATACAATGAATGGGAATTGAAACATATACAGTAACTTCAGAATGCTTTGCATGAAGTTTATACAGGCATAAAGTTAAAACAGCTTTATATAGCTTATTAGCAAACCTAAGTATCAGACTCATCTATTGACTAAACAAGGACATACTCCTTGGCTTTTACTTCTTACATGGGATGATTTTGAAGCTATAAGAGTCTGCTTTCACTTACATTCTTCTTTCACTTACATTCGTACAGCAAGCACCACCAGAAAAGACAGTGGAAGAGCTACATAGGCATAAATTTACTAAAAGTTGGAAGAAAATTAGGCCCTAAGTCTCCTTTGTCTGAGTCATGTTTTAGTCATTGATCATTTTATCCTCAATTTGGGATGAGCCTCAATGAAGTTTTGTACAGCCCTATCATATTTGCAATCTAAAAAGAGGTTAAGGGAATAGCCACACTGGGAGGAGTGACAATATGCAAATGACTTTGCAAAGCACATTCATCCTCAGCAGAGTTGTAACATGTCCCATGGTTCTCATTAAGGGTTCTTTGCTAAATCTTTTTTTTTTTTTTCCTTGTCTTACAGGCAAATGTTTACTATTCCCAGATATTTACTGTATTTAGCATCAGATTGTAGCTGGAATCAGAGACAGCTGTAGAGCTGAAGGTGGGAGTGGGACAGGGATTCTCACACCCAGTGTGGCCAAAGGCCAGGAAATGGCTTGTGGTTTCCTCCACAGCACCTGTCTTACAGTCTGCATTGTTCCCCTTTTAAAAAGTGCAATATTCTCTGCAGCTCACAAAAACCGATCATAACTTAAACGTACATATTCCCACAGCATTCAGAAAATTAGTGTTGCTATAATTGATTATATCAATTGACAGAGAGACTCCCCCTCCTTTCTAAAACATCCCAGGCTGAAAGTGTCTGAAGTGATACTGCTGGGTTTGCCATGGCTGCTGGGGTGACTGGAAGTGAAATGTCTGCTTCTTTAGGACATCAGGTGCCTTGCAAAATTCAACAAATATGCCTGGGGACTTTTGGGTTATGGCACTGTGGGCATACATGTAAAACAAAAAGGTGTGTGAGTGGCATCTTAGATTTTAGTTTTGTATTGGAGATTCAGCAAGAATCAATGTTCAGCAAGATCTGAAAACTTGGAGTGACTGCTCCCAAACTCTGGGGGAGTCTTTACATTGACTTCAATGGATTCTGGTTCAGGAGTTACATACCAGTTTGAAAATGCAAATGCTGGACTGGAATATCTTATAAAAATACTCTCTTCTCAATTGCTCATCTCTCTGTAGTATATTAATTGACTTTGCCTTTCCCAAAAGGGAAAGTTTCCATCTGTTTGTACTGTAAAATTATTGATCTGCACAGTGCTTCTGCCTAAGTCCTTTGAGATAGTCTGAAGAAGGAGAGGAATCAGGTGCCCTAACATGCATTCCTGCAAATTTACACAGGTTTGAATTGTGTTTACAGTCTGCTGAGGCCTGAGCAGCATACAAAGCCCAGAGATGCAGTGACACCTGGACTGTAAATAAGAAGGATCTGTCTGTGAGGGTGGGTTTCTGCAAGAGCAGCAGATCTAATTTTAAGGTCAGAACCCTCAGGTGTCCTTCCTCCTTGCAACGGAATGTATGCGGTTCAGAGAGAAAATATGTTGGCTGGTTTAGTATGAAATAAACTGCCACACGCTGATGTGGGTTTCCTTTATGTGGAGTCTGTGGAATCAGTTACAGCTCAGAGCAAACACAGCCTCTTCTCGGCAAATTGCTCATGCTCCGTTTCTAGTGGTTCTCGTGCTAGACGAGAGTGTTCGGCAACCAAATAGCCGGCTTAATCCATCCCGTCTGAAAGAGCAGAGTTATGCTGAGGACAAATTTGGCCTTCTGTGTCCATGTTGGAGCTATTAGATCTTTTGGATATTTCATTTCTCAGTTTTTCTGTTGGCTTTTGTTTCTTCCATTTTGATCAACCTCTCTTCTTCCATCTGGAATTCCACCTCCTGTGTCCAAAATCTCATCCATCCAACTTTTCTAAACTTTAGGAAATAAAGATGGAATTTATACAAGCCAGAAACAGAATGCCAGCCCCACTGAAGGAAGCAGAAAATCTGAGACTGATTGAATGGACTGAGACTTTGACTTTTAGTGTTTCAGGTTGATGAGTCAGGGACTGTAGCATCCAGAAAATACTGCTAGCACTGACAAATATTTGGCTTTCTTGACTGTCCAATTTTCTTGCCAGCCCATGCTTATTAGTCAGAAGAATATAGAAAATTATTCTTCCACAATGCAATCACTGTGCAGAACATTAAAAGCATTATTTATTTGTGTTATCATATAAGCTCATATATATATAGTTCTAATGATCTCAAAGTATATGGGAGAGGTAACTGTATCATCCCTATTCTAGGGGAGGCAGAGACTCAGTGCTGTATGTTTCTTGTTCCATGCCCCATACATTGAGCTATGTTTTAAGTGCAACGGTGAACTCACTGTTCCAAATGAAACTACGTGTACATACACAGTGGCAGATGAGAAGGATGACAGCAGGTACTTGCCTGGTTTATTTAAATGCCTCTCTACCAGATGCAAGCAAAGGCACTCCATTTCCCATCCTATGACTTTCATACTCACTCATTTTAAAATTTACTATATGCAAGTACTCAAGCATGTAAGCTTAAAATTCTCTTTCTGTGAGCATTCATGTGAATAGGAGTCAAGTACTTGGATGTTTGCAGAAAATGAAGACAAAAGAGGTGTAAGCGAATATTTATGGAAATTGATTGTGATATGCAACCCATTCTGTTGGACTAATCAGCAAGAGATTGACTCTGTTAATGCAGCTTGTCCCTGTCCCTGTGTGGAGGCATTAAGGGTGATCTGCAGAGAGACCACTTTCCTTCCAGCTTCAGGGCAAGGACCAGGAACAATTGCTCCGAGGAGAGCAATTGCCTTCCTTTGTGCATTGCTGTGCCTGCACATTGCTACGCAGGTTTAGGTGAGAGCCCCAGGGATGGGTTAGTCTCACACCCTCTGTTTAATACAATAGCTTTTTTTAAAAGCAAGATCATGTATTTATTTCTTCATCATATGACTAGGAAAAAAAAAAAAGAAAAAAAAAAAAGAAAAGATAAAGCAGACAAGAATACTCTCATTTATTAGGCTTAGGGAGCTCTGATGTTCAAGCTTGGTTCTTGTGGGAACTGAAGATAAGAGAAAGAGCTCCCCACTGCCAGATATAACCTCTGCAGCAGGATCTTTAGAAAAAAAAAGGAAGTACATCTGAAAATGTTTTCCTTTGTACTGTTGGTTTTTTTATGTTCCTGGGGACCAGCTACATGGATCTGGGAATTATATGATAAACTTTGTATTTATGCCGTCAGCTCCTATGCCTCTTATTTTTATACTTGCTTAGATTCTGATCACAGTGCGTTGCTACTTTTCACAGTACATTAAAAAAATCCACTTATACACACATGGGTTTGATATGTTTCATACCCTAAGGACCACTATCTGGCCAAGTGATTAAACTTCAGCAATTAAAAGGAAGGAAGAAAGGAATAAAATTATTAGCACATATTAATTTTTCTCTTAGTGAACTTCATATATTGGCTAAATAGTTCTCTTTCAAAGTATGACAGGTATTTATTTGTGCCAAAACAGTCCTGAAAAGGACTGATTACACATCAAAATGTGACCTAAGCAAATTGAATGGTAGAATTGGTTTAACAAGCACTGAACAACCAAAAGAAGTGAAAAAAACTGTTAAAAGAATGGAAAAGGTATTATGAAAGTGATTTCTAAATATAATTTGTTTGGGTCCTTTCCTCATTCTTTCAGAAAAAGGTGTGTTGCTGTCAAGGCAGCTGCCCAAACCAAAGACAAACTTATCATGTTTGTTATATTAACAGATTAAGTACAATAGTGTTTAATACAAACATAAACAAATCACTACCTCAGTACATTGTGCAGTGAGGAATGGGCACATGAAATTAAGATTCATTATATGAACAAAAGGTGATATTTTATATTAGATTATGCACAATCTGTTGGAAGGCATCTCTTAACCAAAGACTGCAGTTAAGTTATTCTGTCATGCTCCAGCTCCTGGTTTTGAGCATTATTTTGACAAGAGATATTTCTATGCTATGGAGAGTAAGCATTAGGAATCAGCTCTTGATTTAAAAAGAGAAAGTTCAGGTCCTGCAAAAGGTTACAGAAAGAAGCCAAAAGTATGTACGAATGAGACCAACAAAACAAGGTGTCTTAAGAAAGTGAATTCCCTGAAGTCTCTCAGTGAGCCCCAGAGGGAAGCTTGGTTTTCACTTTTCTCTTGGTGGTCTGTGCTTTTAAATATATGTAAAGCAGTCCAGTCATATTCTCCAAATATTTTGAGGTATACTTTTTGGTTCATAAAATATATAGTAAATACAGATATTTTCTTGTTCACAGTTGACCAAATATATGTACCCTGTTTATTTATTTATTTATTTATTTTCATCTGCCTAATGCCACATTGTAAAGGATTTCAGTTAAATACAGGAAAATTCTCCCATAATTAATTCTGAAATATTTTGGACATACATATAATTTTAGAAAAAGTATATTTTTTCTCCAGGTCGTATCATAAACAAACAATGATGTTCACACTGCTGCCCCAGGAAAAATATATTTCATTCCCTTGGGCTTTCATTGAATAAAGAGATTTTGAACTGAGCTCCTTAAAATATCAATGCTCTATATTACTCCCCAGATACAGATATAAATCTTTATAATAGTGCACTTTACAAGCAGCACTCCTGAGTCTTTTTTGATTGGTAATCACAGTGTTTCCTTATTAATACAGTAAAAAATGTAAAAGACATAAACATTTTGCAATCTATCTGTTCTTTAAGTATGGATATACATCGGCTTCTGCTTTAAGCAGTCTTGATGTTTCACCCATCATATTTTATGTCTTTATATGGGAAGGAAATTGTACCAGAAAACTGAATTCAATGACAGCCGTTCTGTGAATAAATCCAGTTATCTTTGGTATTCTGGATATAATAAAAATGTACAAAAGTTAAATTTCTACATCATTACAGAGTTACGTTGACTGTTTTTTAATGTCAGTAAGGAAACAGGGTTCAAACCAACAGTTTATTGTTTGTTTGTTTTTACCAATATACTGCCTGCTTTCAGGTTATCTTTTCATTAAAACATCTTATTTAAAACTCTCAGAGATAGTGCATGTTTGCAAATCTTGACACTAAAAAATCTCAAAATGTAGAGATATGCAGGAGTAAGAGCTAATGTACAGTTTGGATAAAACATGAATTTCCAGATGGTCCTAATATTTTTAAGCCTCATAATTTTCCCATGTCCTTGTGCCATGGCATTGGTAAAACTTACCAAGAATGAGCTATGGGACAGAGTATTTCTCTTGCCTCCTAGTTATACAGGCAACTTGTGTTTTTCTCACCTTGATTCATGTTATGATCATGTCTGGTGGGGATCTGTGAATATGTAGGCACCCATAACTTGGTATAACTTTTGGCCAGTCCATATTGCTCCTAGCAGTAACTTGTATTTCTAGAAGAATTCAGCCACATTTGGAAAACACTCATTTTTTACCTCCTTTTTGAATGTCTGAACAAGACTTTTATTATCTCCGTATTTTTAAAATTATGTGAAATTATAAAGTCTCTACAAATACTGTGTTGATAGCTTAGTTATACAATTTCTAGGGTAACTCTGGGAGTTTACTTGCTACTTAGTCTTAGAGATAACAATGAATGATTAAAAGGGATTTTGACTCCATCTCAGGACATTTTCATAAGAATGCCATGATCTAGTTGAAACATTGATACAACAGTACAAAAGCTGATTGGATGACTACATGTGGGACTTTGAGAGGAGGATTTCCTGTCAACACGCACAGTTATCTTGATTAGGATTTTACAGTAATCCTGGCTACTTCTTTGGTCTAGTTCAATGTGATATTTTAATTTATGACCCTTCTGGGGAATGTATGCTTGCAGTATTTTCAGGTGATATGAAACTGGAGAAAGTACAAGTATGCTGAAAGGCAGGATTAGTTTTCAAAAGGATTTTGACAAACTCTAGGAAAATATGGATGAAAAAGCAAATGCAACAATACAGCAGGTGTATCAGCTGACTACAGGGCAAGGCAGTTGGTTATGATCATTTTTCAGAATTAATTTTGGGGTTAATGTGGATTATAAATAAGTCATATTGTGAGAGACAAACTTCAAAACAGGATTTATAAACAGAAAGGCAGCCTATCATGCAGAAGACCTAATCTTTATACTCTGCTTAGAAATAGTAAAACCTAGCTGAATTGCTTGGTTCAGTTTTTGCGACAACTTTTATTATTTTCATAACTCCTTGAGTGGCTCCGGCCCTGTGCACATATGCATTAAGGTATTCCCTCTAACACTGTTTCTCCGGGACATAATCAACAAAGCTACATATGGCATTGGAGTCTTTAGAAACTATGATGTCTGCTTAGCCAAAGTAACATTCATTCCAATACTGAGTGCCTTGGTGTTGTAATAACCCAGAAAGGAAACTGCAGAGTGTCTTGGAAACAGTATGAACAGTGGCAAGGGGCTGTGCTGAAGAATAACAGTGGTAAAAAAAGTGACTATGGGCTTGTCACAAGTGGGACGGACTTCTACACAGAAGAAAATAATAGAAAGTCAAAAGGCTTTTGATGCAGAAGTCTTGAAAATTGATTGGACGGTAGAAGTGATCTAGTCCTTCCTTTTGCCTGAGGTGGAAGAAGTTTACCTAGACAATCCCCAGTTATGTTTAGCATTCTTAAGAACCACTTGCTGAGGGTACCACATAGTTCCCAGATGACAGAGCTTGATATATATATATATATTTTTGCACATATGTATATATATGCATGTTCTCTGCTGAAATGTAAGCCAATTGTCAACTGCTCCTCCTCATGGCTTTAATGTTTCCTTCCTTATTGGACCATAATGTGATAGTTAGGCTTCATCATAGACTTCTTTTAATTCAGTTGTTCCTGTTATATCCCATTTTCTAAACATCTTGCTGTTCCTGCTGCTCTTCTCTTCAGTCTTTTCAATTTGTCTACATCTTTCATAAAGTATGACACTGAGAGCTGACACAGAAGTACCACTGCGCTAGCTAGCAACAAGGAGAGCGAGACAATTTCTTCCCATGTCTTACACAGAATGTTCTGGTTAACACATGTCAGAATGAGATTTTTTTTTTTTTTTTTTTTTTTTTTTGTAGCAGCGTTACATCATTGTCTGAGAGTTAGTTGCTCTGCAGTTTTCCATGACACCAGGCCCTTGTCTATGCCACTAGTACTTGACTAATAAAACACTACTTTATGCTTGTGCCTTTGATTTTTTTTTCTCTATAGATCTGGTACTTTCTACCTGTCTCAACTGGATTTTGTTTTGTTGACTTAGGAGCTGTATTAATATAGCTAAGGAAGGATCTCTGGGCATACTATAAGCAAAGAGTCAGTATTACACAAATAACAATTAACTGCTAACAACTGGGATTTGCATGGGGTCCTGATGGTGGACGTGATTCATTCTTCCAACAGTGAGTCGTGTCAAGGACTGAAGTCCCTATCTGTGTTTTCCTATTCCTATTCCTATTCCTATTCCTATTCCTATTCCTATTCCTATTCCTATTCCTATTCCTATTCCTATTCCTATTCCTATTCCTATTCCTATTCCTATTCCTATTCCTATTCCTATTCCTATTCCTATTCCATTTTTTCTTTTTTTCTTTTCCTCCCCCTCTCCCAGTTTTCTAGGTACTGTAGCAGCTATGACACCAGGCACAGGCCAGTCCGAGGAACTAGAGGGACTGTGAAAGTTGTTGTTAGCATGTATGCTGAAAGATAGTGGTGAAGCCAGCCAGAGCTAAAGATCAGAATGGGCCTCAATACCTGTTACTTTGCATGAAAAAAGGAACAAATCCCGGGGCTTTGTTCCAAAGCACCGGGAGCATTGCAATCCCAGATAAAAGCAGAAATATTCCACTGTTTAGTCACATTTAGTCTAGGTTACCATAAATCCCTGATCATGGATATCTTTACAAATTGCACTGTACAGGGAACTAAGCTGCCCTTGAATATTAATAACCAAGGCTAGCCAGACCAATTCTGTATTAAGGTCATGTCACACACTGCCTGTCTGGTGATGTCAGGGCAGTTTCAAGAACAGTCTTTAAAGCACCACATAATTTAAGGCCCTGAATGTTAATTAAAACTTTTGGTTCCATTAATGTACATGTTCAGGAATGACTTGGAGTTCTGTAAAATGCTGGGCTTTTGTCTGTAACAGGAATATCAGTGAAAACTCGTAGGTGCCAAAGGCTTTGCATGTTCTGCCCCCAGCTTTGGAGCATGGTGCCAGCTGAGACTCAGAATGTTAATTCCATAAATGCCTCCAAGTCAAGACTACAGGCATGTTTGTTTAATCTGGCTTTTCCTGAACAATGGCTCTGTCTCTGGGTGCATTCTCTGAAGTGTGCTTTATTTTTATTATTATTATTTTTTTTTTAACATGAAGAGCACCACATACGTAAATGTATAAAATATGCGATGTATTTTTAATGTGCAGAGATACATTTGCCTTCATCACCCTATGCAGAAAGGGAAACTTGCATTCATTTGATTCCAAGAACTCAAAAGATTTTTTTATACTAACAATGAAGTTAAAAAAAATCACCCCGTTCTAAACTCGTATATTACATAAATAATGAACATTAATGCAGTTTCAAAAATGGTAGCAATCATTTCTCAAATGTATTGTTATTTTAATACCCACAAGAGATTACTTTGATTTTCTGAATAATATCTAGGTTTACAGAAGGAACTGCACAGCCTATGTGAGTAATATGAGACCTAATTATGTTATACCCTGAAATCAATAAGCATTTGCTTTTAAAAGTGAGTTATTGATGCTACTTGGAGGGAATCACCTTACCAAGGCTCTTGGTGGAAACTTGGATGTACCAAGTTTGGCTGGAGGAAAAACCAAACCTTTCCAAGCAAGCCTGACATTTCATTTTGTTGTTGTTTATCTTGCTTTCACCCTCACCTTCATCCTCCCCCTCCCTTCCTGCTTGCCTTCACCTGGCTGCCTTTGCTCATTTGCAAATCTCAGTTGAACACTTTTTTTTTTTTTTTTAATTTGCAAGAAGAAATGCAAATTGCTAAAATGCAAATGCTAGTAGTGACAAGAAGCTATATTCGAAAATATGATATAGGACTTTGATATAGAACCAATTGTATCTGCAGGAATGACAAATGATACTTGTATAGCTAAGCTACTGTATTTATTTCAGCAGGACTCTCCATGTGGACACTCTTACTCAGAAGTAAACACTTTTTTTTCTTTCCTATATTTTTTTTTCTTCCCAGTTTAGGTAAACTGCTTTCAAAGCAACAGAAGCTAAAATGGATAAAAACACTAATTTTACTCACATGCACACACACATTCACATGCTTATGGTGGAAAGAGGGGTTATATTGTCCAACTACAGTGGTTTAAATTCCCACATTACTATATATTGTTATAATTTCTGATATAGGCAAGCTCTTATACTCCATATGGCTTCCATATGCACAAATCCTTGGTTACTGAAGATGGATGAAAGCCATATTGTTTTTTAATGCATGTGTTGAGGAAAAAGAGCTATCAGTAACCTGTGAACTGATTATACCTGATATACTTAAACTGATACTGTTAAAGCATAACTACAGTTGCATAAAGCTATGCCTATGGCAAAAACTTCAGCTAAGATACAAAGGGCAATTCAAAGTGTGCCTTTTTTTTTTTTTTTTTTTTTTTTTTTTTTGTAGGGATATGGTTTTTCTGATTCAGCTTATTTTATGAACGGAAAAGGCAAAAGACCTACCAGAAATGTCCTTTTCCCGATACTACTGCAGCCACAGCAAGAACGGTTGCTGGTGGAGCTCTACTGACAAACACCTTCCCTGTGCAGACTAGGCCACAGGGTCCATTTCAAAAGGTATTATGTAAATGGGGTGTTAAAACCATCATGACAGCAGAGAAACAAAGACCCTTCCTTGAGGGAGAAGGAATATGCAAACTGTCTGGGGACAGTCCAAGAGTTTGGGGCTCCTTGTCCTCCTCTGTGGGGCTCTGGATAAAAGACCAAGCAGGCAACATCAGTGTCTGGAAGACGCAGCTAGGCTCCACTGCCAGAGCCACCCTCATGGCCCTTCTGGGGGGGGCACAAACCCCTTCTGAGCTGAGAAGGTGCATGGGAGCATCTGGGAGGCTTGGAAACAACGTGTGGCCCATGTCACCTACTTAAAGCCTCGTTTTGAGCCCCCATCTTGTTCTGCTGGGGATTCAGTGAGAAGCAGAAAGGCCGAGGCAGTGGGGAAAGCGTACATGTGCGGTGAGAGGTAACAGTCCGTGTGCAGGTGCTTCCTGTGTGACGGGAAAACACAGCTGACCCAAGCTTCAGAGGCAGCTTTCACATTGCACCCAGCTATTTCACTGTCCATTTCCCCTGGTTCCAGATCTGTGAGCCTAGAGAGGACATACGCAAAGATCTGTTGCAAAGCAGTTTATTTCCAGCTATTGCTACCTTTAGGAAAATACAGTCAAAATATTGAAGCAAAAAAAAAAAAAAAAAAAAGCTGTAGGAAATCTCCAATCAGTCAGTGCTGGCTGGAGGTTGAATTAGAGGCTGTGGTCACATGCTGGTGTCTGTGTGCAGTACAATCTGAATCCAACAGAAGTGCTCTTGACCTATCTGCAACATGAAAGAAATATTACACCCCAGTGGCAGCAAGCAGGGGAAAGAAAAAACAAATAAAACGTTATTATAATATTTCCTGTGCAGGAAGTTGGGATAATATTATGGCTGGTAGCTGACCAGCTGCTTTCATTTAATATTTTTCTAATTTTAGTCAGTGTTGGTCAAACAAACACAGCTTTTAAGGGATTTCCTTCAATGTTAACAGACTGTCGTGTAGTTACTTGAACAGAAGCTTTGCCATGTGAGGTACAATCAAGAAGTGTGCCCTTTTTAAAAATAGTGCCATGTTGGTGCAATTAGTTTTTCCTGAGGGGGGCAAATTTTCAAAACCTGGGATCTGGATTGAGCTTTTCATTGGCTCTGAGCTTCTGCAATAGCACACCTCTGGGGGACTGGATTTGGACAGTGCAGACTTGGTCATAGTGGTTCAAGTCACAATGGAAAGTGGAAAAATTTGGTGTTATGGCTCTGCTGAAGCTGGGGTGCTGACTCTGGGCAGCTCTGGAAGCAGTGGCTGTAGCTGGAGGTGCGAATACGCTGCCTTGCACCTGCAGAGGAAGTCTGGGACTCAGCCCTTCTAAAATTATTCCTGGGCACAGAATGGGCTATTATAGTGGAGTTTTGAAAGAACTCTTTTTAGGGCAAAAAATAAAATTTGCTGGCTGGCTGGTATCAGAGAGTCATAGACAGTCTGCCACTGCATACTCGGTGCCCAATGTGCTGCTTATTCTAAGTTGAGCTGCTAAATTGCTTAGTGCTAATAATTTGTTGTTTGTTGCAGTGTTGTAGCTGCCTGCCTGCTTGTGTTATATGGCCAGTTAACCATTCCCTTCCTGAGGGATGCTGCCCTCTGTCCTCACCTTGACCCTCCTCTTGCCACCAGTCCAAACTTCTGTTCGCAAGACTTCTGCTTTGCAAAAGTTTTTTGTTTTTGTCTTTTTTTTAGAACATGCTGAACCCAACCCGTGCAGGAGTCAGAGAGCTGGCTTCAGCTCGAGATTCCTAAAATCCATAACATTGGGATTCAGATCCACATGCTCTTGTAATGTTCACAACCAAAATGCCATGGCAATGTGGCTCCTGTATTCAACAGAATTACGGTTTGCTGCAGATGTTTATGAATGTATGGGCGCAGTTAGAAAGTTTGCTGCCCAGTCTCCATTCTGCACGGAGGGATTTGAAGAAAAACCCAGGCACCAGACATATTTTAGAATCTGTAAAAGCTGTTTTGGGGTATTCAGTACTCCTGACTAAATTCACCCTAATGTTAACAAATTGTGTAATGCCATCAATGTTATGTACTAAAGGGAGAGGGAACAGCTAGAAACATATGCCATCTTGTCCCTGTTTCATACAGTACCATTATGATCTGAAAAACAACTCTATGTCATCTTAGTTTTCTGATATTTATGCTCCATCAGTGTGTCCATAATGCATTGGTACAGTTGAGAATTTAAGTGATATTTTCATTTTGCTTAATGGTCTGCAATGGAAGCACAGTCTGGTATCTGAAAAGCAAACTGCAAATACCCCAAGTTTTTCCTAGAGACTTCAGTGGTGAAACTACAGTTCTCTGAAACCTCTAAGGTGACTGGTATGCTTGAAAATAATTTAAATGAAGAAAACAAAGACAGGCTCATGAATTGCAAGAAGCAAGGATCAGGAAGAGCAGTGTTTTTTTTTGTTTATAAATGTCCATGTTAGCATGTCAGAGTGTATACATGTATATCCAAAGAAGGTCAGAAGAGGTAATCTTAATGAAGACATTGTAATGTTGACAATGTCCTAATTTCCAATGTTTTGTTAAAGTCAAAGAGTTTCTAAAACTTGCAGCTCCCAGCAGAATTTGGTCCTGTTGAACTGTATTTAACATGTAAAAGTTTTATAAGGCCATTCTTCAGCAAAACAACCAAGTGACACAAAGAAAGAACAGTATTTGAAAATTATAGCAAATGATAGACTTCAGTCTTCAGAATATGTTCCCAGCTTTTTGCTGTTGCCTTACTCATTTGCTAAAATTGCAACCAAAGCTATCTGTAACTATCAGTGGTTTCAGAGAAAGAGAGCATAATTGTGTGTTAGTTACTAGTATGTAAAGAACATGAAAAAAGGAACACGTCATGGGGGCATTTGCCATTAATGCACACAAGAAGTGTATATATTCCTTCTGGTAGCCAAAGCCGGGATTATGGTCACAGCATCTATAGCACAGACCACAACATTTTTTGGAGTATGTACTTCTGATGGCACCTTAATTTGGTGTTCATTCTCTAAGCACTAATTTTTGACCCTACACCAATGCCCCCTGAGTGCAGAGGGTATGTCATGCTTTTCTGCCCACTATCAGCTTGGCACATACTGGCAAGATTCACTCCATAACTGGCTTGTTCTTAATTTTTCATCCTCAATTAAAGGAACCACGCACTTGCCATATTAAAGTTTTAAATTGTGTTTATTGAGACATATGGATATTTACTATGTGCAAATGTTATGTTTACTTTGAGATGTTTTCATGTGCATATTTGTGATAGCAATAATATTATTATGGTAATTTCTACATAAATGTGTATAGTATGTTTTTGAATGTCTCAGGAAGTAATTTTTAGTTGTCTTGATGTCAATCACTTTGGGTATGTAAAATACTGAATTGTGCTCTTAATGGTTCACATTCATGTTGATTTCACATACCTTTTTTAGGAAAAGTTTGAAGCAATTTTAAGCCTAAATTGAGATAGCCTAGGCATAGTGGTCTGTGCTTCAGTTTATTGGTTGCATTTATGAAAAGAGCTTTGAAGTGAATCATTCTAAAACTCTTGGAGTTTTACAGGCATTATAGGCTGACAGGAGGGAACAGTATAGCTTCTAGCAGAGGATAGATACTGACCTAAGAATATAAGGAGATGATTTGAAAACAAAAACCAACCAAACAAAAACCAACAAACCACAATCAGCTTGGCAGCCTTATATTCACAGATGCTTTTATTCTTACTGTGCTGTTCAATTAAGTACTCTGAGAAGGTATTGCAATGTTTTCTCCCTCTATTTATTTATTTCTTTTCTCATTACCCAGTTCCTTGAAATAAGACTACGAAAATCTTTGTCCATGAAAATCATCTACTTATCACTGTTTATGACCTCAGTCTTACTAGCTCTGAGGTGGCAAAATTGGAAGAAGATCAAGCACTGCCCCCTTAAATGAATGAGAGTTTTGATTCTTCCTTCAATGAGGTTGTGATTTGGCTGTTTTTAATGTAGCTACTAGAATACCACTTGGGCCTAATCCCCTCCACCCCTAAAATTACTTGGAACTCATGAATGTAATGGTAATGTGAAGTACCTGAAAGGCATATTTATGCCAGTGTTTCAGTTCAGATGAAAATTGTGCTTTTGAGTGGGAAAAAAAAAAAAAAAGCTATTCTTGCCTGTGTCACGCCAGGGTATCTCTATGGCATATTGGACCGTAGTTACATGGCCTCTATATGGTTGTGGGATCATGACCTGGAGGGAAGAATGATGTCTCATCTACTACCTACATGCTGACAAGCTCCAGTTAGTGGAAAGAGTACCTCTGCATAATTTGAGTTGACCTTGTAACTTCCTTGAGATAACTTTCAGGACTCTGCTATCACCATAAGTCAAACTGTCAGGAAGCCACAAAGAGTAAGACATAGTTTGACTTCCCTTTGTCTTATGCAAGTTGATTGATTTCCAGGTTCTTTCCCAAACTACATGATACTGTTGTAATGCCTAACAATGCTTAACATATGTGCAATTCTTAGCATCAACTATGATTTCAAGTGAGTGGACAGAGAATGGGAAAAAAAAAAGATGAAAGTCATATTAATTGCTGGGGCCATTCTTGTTATGACAGCTGAGTTTAGGATGAACTTGGCTCGCTGCTGAGAACAAAATGCTGTAATATGTTTGTGTACTTATCAGAGTAGTGGAATATACTCATTGTTTTGCAATGGCCCACTTCATCAGAGTATTCTCATCACAATATCTGGTAGACTTTGTGTCAAATGATTTATAAAGCAAGTACCCTACTTTAATGATAGTCATTATCATGATTTATCAGATACTTCTTAGAATCCTGAAAAAGAAAAAAAAACTTTTTGAAATTAAGGATATATCACCTTAAACACCATACAAATCATTTGTCTTCTTAAATATCACTCAGGATTCACTCAGGAAGGTAGGACTTGGAATCTTTGCTGGAAATTAAAAAAAAAAAAAAAAAAGATCAATGTAAAAATGACATCAGGAAGGAAGAGATTGAAAAATCTATTTATTACATTGCAATCTCTTTGTTTTGAGCATGATATGGATCTTGTAATGGCAAGTCTTGGATTTCTGTGAATTTAGCAGACGGAAGAAAGATGTATGAAGAACTCTAAGTCAACTGAGAGTATAATTTAAAGGAAATCACTGCTTCTGAAAACACAAGGATTACTAGACAATAAGACAAGAACATTTAACAAACGTGTCCTTAGGATGGAATGAAGTTGTATTAGTTGTGGTGATTGGGCATAAGGATTTTTTCAGTGTGTTGTCTTTGCATCAAAGAAGGGGTACAGTAAGGTTTATTGGCTTAAACACATCATGTTTTTATCTTGAACATTGAGTCTTATATACTGATGAATCCTTTACAGCATACCAGGCTGTATTGCAGCAGTGTGGGGCTATAAAGACAGGCCAGAAACTCCAAATGTTTCAAAATGTTTTGATATTTATTAAGGTTGAATGCTCCACAGAACCTCATATTTTCATACTTTCACTCTTGCTTAGACATTTAATGGCTGCCTGGAGAGACCTCTGTGGTTATCTGGTTAGTTCTTAACACCTAGTTATCAATTCACCAAAGACCTTGGGCTGGGTGATCGAGAATCACCCAGCTAATTCACCTAATTGCATTTTTTTTAAAAGTGAATTAGCTGGTTGCTTTAATTTATTTTGCAGTTCCTGACTACTTACATCATTCACAGAAGGCCCGCTGTAGGTCTAGCACCATTATCTTTAGAGAAGATGAAGAAAAGTGTTGGAAACAGGGCAATTGTTGGATTAGGAGCTTTGATTAAACCACCTGACTTGTGAGTAAGATGGAGCAGGGTTTACCACCTTCAGAAGTCATAGGCTGATGGCTATAGGGTGATGTTTGCCTCTAACAGAGACAAAAAAATCTTTGTGTTCTTTCTTCCTCTTGTATATTTACCTATCTTGTAAATGTAGCCACCTGCATCTTCTAGTTACTGTCATGATTTTTTTTCAAAAGGCAGAAGCCCAGAAGGAAATGCTAAGAAACAAAGTAATCAACAGAAGACAAGCGTGAATTAATATTTCCTCTAATTATGATACCATTTTGTCTCCATCCCTCACTCAGTCTCTTTTTCTTTTCTATTTATCAACTGGCACATCATCACCTTAAAGACTTTAGGACATTTCTTTCAGGTTTCTTCTAGTTTTCACAGAGACTTCCAGTTTCAATGCCATATCTTTCCGAGGCGATTGCTGAGCCTCCATGTGTCTAGGTCTCCCTAAGAAAGAGAAGTTTGCTCAGTTGGTGAGGGGAAACACTTGTGTACAATTGTGTATGCTTGCACTGCCATGAAAAATGAAACAAAGCTGATAATTCTAGAACTATGTGGCGTATGATAGGGCAAAAACATCAGCATGTATTTAAAAAAATTAATGTAGGGACATTAATTCTGAGTCACACCATACCGTTTCCTCTAGTGCTTATCAGTTGTCTATGGCTGAAAGAAACTGCAGTAGGGATCTGTGAAATAATCAGCTCAAATAGAAAAACATTTTCCTGCTATTTTCGGAAGTTGTTTTTCGCAGCTCCTATTAATATGTATACTGGTGTAAAGTCTTCTTACACAGGAAAATATCGGATTCTTTTTACAACCTACCTTGTATTTTCACTAAAATATTTAGTGACAATATGTTTCACAAAATAATGGACCCTTTTGCACGTGTGTGTTCTACTACCTAAAAGTCCAGAATCAGTAACATGACCACAGATCTCATTCCAAAGTTATAAAAATGATGTGGATACAGAGGTATGATGTATTTCCTAATTCTCTGTTGTACCCAAAAGGAACGTTTGCTTATTTGTGTATATTTAGCATTTTCAAAGTCTGAAAGAACAAAAGACAGGCCTCATACCTATAGGTTTATTGTGGAGAAATGCTTTCTTTGATAATGACATGTAGCCACACTCAGAACTTTCTTTTCCTCATGATTCAGTTTCATTTTTAAGTCATTGGAACAGGAGAAATGAAGCTGAAGTCTATCACAATATTTTCTATTTGGTGAACGTAAAAATGCTAATGGAAGCTCCTGCTCCAAGAGTATGATGGTTCTCCGCAGACACAAATAACCAGAGCAACAGGAGAAAGTGACTAGGGACTACAGTACCAGCAATGTAACGTTGCATTTTGTTCAATTCTTCAGATGACTAGAAAAGAAAGGAAATACGTGTTCAGGCTTAGTTTGAGAATGTACCAAATTTCTTAGGAAATAATGTCACAAGTAATCAGGGTTGGAAACAGAACTTATTCTGATAGTATTTTTGCACTGTTGAGAAGCAAGTGCTTTGTAATATATGCTACCTACGGGAAAAAGGCTCCACATGGGGAGTCATATGCTTTTCAATACCTGCTGGAACTGTAGAATTGGATTGAGAGACAGGGTTACATTTCACATTTTATTCATTAAGTGTGCTTCTGAAATGCTTTTTGATGAAAAAAATAAAATCAAAACCAACAACAAACAACAACAAAAAATCAAACCACCACCATCAACAAAACCAAAAAAGTCCAAACACCTCCTGGATTCTCAGGAAACAACTACAGGAACAGAATTTATAAGTAGGAAGTTCAAAACTTATATGGACAAAAAATCACAAGAGACTAAACTGGCCCTATGCCAGTTATTCAGCAAAACAATTTAATGCTAAGAACACATGCTAACCGTGAGCCAGGCAATACTCAGACACAGTTCTCTGGGCAAATCGTAGTAAACTTATATTCTGTGAACGCTGAGATAGTCTAATTCTTACCGTGTTAAAGTAAAAAAAAAAAAATTGAGTGAACTGGAAATGTCTTCATCTCACAGTGGTATATTCAAAGCTGACAAACATCTGATACTCTTCCATTTATTTATTAGTGTTTCCAGAAAGTTAAATGAGCAAATAACAAAAACTAAGATTATTTTGAAGTTGGCAGGGGTCTATATGTCTATCTTCTAATGTGACAATGAAATCATAGATGATTTGGTGAAAAAAAAAAGAAAATAAAAAAGAAAACTCTGCTATTGCTTAACCCTAGTTAGCAGAAGAACTGAAAGGCAGATCATCTAATTTGCTCTCTACCTATTAAAGCACAGCTAATTATTTTTAAGTTCAGAGAGGAGTGCATGGAGCTTAGTGAACAGTCAAATGTCTTAAGTGGCTGCAAGAGTAGAGGAGAGGTTATTTTTCCCAGTGATTTATTTTTTTGTCAATTTGTCAAAGTAAACTCTAAATCTAATGCCTCAGCTTTTTTTTTTTTTTTTTTTTTTTTTTTTTAGCAGCTATTGTTCTGACAGTCTCTTTATTTTCCCTTTATTCTTTTTCTTTCAGCAGACCTGTGCACCAGAAACTGAAATACAATCAGAGTTTTGTCGAATCTACATCAAAATAAGGTTCCAAAGCAGTATTTAACAGGAAATGGAAAGAAAGCAATCTACTTTGCCACACTAGCTTGATGCTTAGTTGTCATATTTCTCGCATTTTTGAATTTTCTCTTTGATCACTCTAATAACAATTCCTTAGACTATTAAAACTGGAAGCCAGAAACATGTTAGTAGAAAATTTTACTTTTCACCAATTAGTCTGTCTGTTTAATTTTTATGACTTGCTTGCATTGGACTGTGAGAAGAGGCTAATCTCATCACTTTTTTACCCCAATGTTATGCCAGCTAAACCTCTTGAGAATCATTTGTGAAGAGGTGAGTGATGTGTGACTGAAAGGCTTTGACAAAACCTGTTTTTGTGCCAAATACCTGACATGAGGTGGGGTGGGTGTAGATAGTAGAACTTTTCAGTATTGTTGCTTACAGCACAGGAAAAAAGTAAAGAGCAAGTAAGATGGGGGCAACGTTGATGTATTAGGCCCTTGATTTATGTCCAGTTCTGCTTTCTAGTTCTAGTTTCATTACCAAAAACCTCTTATATGTGAGGTTCCTGTCCTTATATGTGAGGACATACTTAAATTAGTAGATCTGGAAGTAGAGTCTGAGGTAAATGGTCTTTTTTTTTTTCTTTTCTTTTTTTTTTTTTTTTTCTTCTGTACTTCAGAAAACTTCCAGGTGATCAGATAACCACTGTAATTTGTCTTCCTCTTTTACCCATAAACAATGGTAAATATTGAAGCAAGGCAACAAAAGTGAGAATATTACCTCCTACCCCAATAGAGAAACATAATTATCTTATCAGTGTCATAAATGTAACAGTGGTCACCAGAATTACTTGGAAATGTTTGGCTTTTCACTTCTCTATCAACACCTTTGGAGTTATTTGCACTGGGTACTTTATGTGGTGCTTTTTTTTGGCTGCTGCTAGACATCTTTTACAAGGCAATCTGTGTTTTAACAGTCTTAAGTGTTAAAGTTTCCCTGAATGCTAATACCTTTAAAACAAGCTCCATTCATTTTCTTTCTTTTTTTCTTTTGCTTTTCTTTTTTTTTTTCTTTTTTTTTCTTTTTTTATGGAATCAATGGGCTGAAGTTCAGTGTGTGTAAAGATGGCGACTGGCAATGGTATCTAAAGCCAGCTACTCTGTGAGCCATTAACGAGTAAGCTCCTCTATACAGCACTGCCAATGCAATGCAGCCTAACTGGCAGCTCCTTTGCTATTTGTTCCTAGACTGTTCATCAGCAGAGGATGCCAGTCTGTTTGTTTTTATGACATGGTCAAGTGGGAACCAAGATGGGGCCACCGTGACTATTTCCATTTGGGATGTAAGGCAAGGTCTGAACTCAGGTAATCAAGGTGTAGTGCTAATGCAGTGATCTTCTCTGAAAGGGAAGCTGTTGTAGAGGAGCTTTTCAGCACTAGTGCTGATTTATTTTTTCCTACTTTGTATAAGTTTACAATTTCAGAATCATTGATACCAGGTCCTAAGGGCATGCTTTGGCTACTGTAGCTGACTAGATGAAGTATGGTTCCCTTATTAACTTGTCAAAGTACGATGCAGCTGCATCATTTTCTCACCCATTTGCTTAACTTAAATAAAGGTTGGTGGTTAGGCTTCTGCTGCATTGTGCTCTCCTGCTAATTATCAGTGTATTTGTTTTAGAGACAATTAGCCACCTGGTTCATTCTCCCATTGAAGTCAGGTCATCATGAGTTACATCTGCTTTCAGGACTCTTCAAGTCCAAGACATAATAAAAAGATGATGGCTATGATTATAAAAAGCGTGCAGGGTTCGGTGTAAGTTGTACAGCATATTGAATTCCCAAGGAGGATTGGGTTACAAAGCTCTTGCAGTGGCTTCCTTCTGTATGTCACAGAAGATGGATGTGAATTGCAAACAGTTCTGCGATGCCAGAAGTCCTTTAGCCTGTGAATGGTAAAGAGTGTTTGCAAAGGTAGATTGAGAAAGACAAGGCAAAGTGAGACACGATACCTCCCTTCGGCATTGTGGTGATACAACAAAAAAGTGACAAGTAAGCACGTCTCTATGCATACTACATTTGCATAAAAATAAAAGTTGTTCAGACCTGTGGGTGTTTCCTTTTAAAAAATGTGCTATATAATGTGGCATAAGATTATGTGTGATGCACATTTACTTTTATAATCCCATATGTTCCGGTAAAACTCTGTATTTTGAAGTAAGATTTTATTACAGTAGAACCTCATTAATTCTCGCTAATGACTGGGAGACCCTTTGCAAATTACTGAATTTTGTATACAATCGAATCCCATTAAATGCATTGTATTGCTAGATGTTCTTCTACATCCCGGGGAAGATGAGCTGCAGAGAACCCTGCCGTTCATGCCTCAGCTATATTCACTCTAGAGAGGGGGGTACAAAGTCATTGCAGTGGGTTTGGCTCCAGGTGTTTGCTGAAGATGGTCACGTGGGGCTAGCTCTGAAGAGGATGGAGCCCTGTATGAAATGAAAAAGCAGATGGGGACCCGACAGTTAGTAGATTAGCATAATTTACTGCAGTTTCATCTTCTGATGGTTTGGGGTCATGGAGGGATCACAATCCTGATTTTTTCTGGAGAGTATGGGTATCACTAGTCTCTTCTAATGGCTTGCAGATATTAATAAAGTTGTTTCAGATTCAACAGGATTCTATTGTTTTAGAAGGAGGAGCTAATCTTCCAGTAAGCAGTGTACTAGGGTTCTTTCTGAGAAGCTGCATCAACACACATAAACAGAGACAATAGCATTCAGATTTACTTCAGTATACTACAGAAGCATGCATTTAACGTAGGCGAGACTGTGTCCAAAAGAGCTTTAAGCATATATAAATGTACACCTGGAGATATCTAGTGCTCATTGGTTGATATGAAATAACAGAATACCAACTTGCATTTCTTTTACCTGCCATATTATGGAGTAACAATGCAACTCAACAATTAAAATAGAATCTAGATCTTCATTTTATTTTTTTATTATTATTTTTTTTTTAACATTTTATGTTCTATGACTCAAAGAAATCAGTTTGAAATTTTTCCTGTCACAGGCCCCAGGACAGATTTTTTTTCCCTTCAGACCTATTGTAATGGAAAACAAAAACCATGAATTCTATTTAAAATGACTGTGCATGAAGAAGATAGAATCAGAAAGCTGGGGAACTAGGGAACTCAGAAGTAGATGCATATAGAGGGATGCAAACTTGAGTCTATAAATGGAACAAAATTTGTGTGTATGTTAAGAAAGTGGATGCAATGTACTGAAGATCAGGTAGACCCATGGGCAAGCAATACAGAAGTCATGGGAGGGATGGAAATCACTGATGGAGGCATAGAGATGACGGCAGTGGGGAGAAGGATGAACAGCAATATCATGGAGATAATGGGGAGAATGGAAATGAAGGAGATGGGAGGCATGAAGGTGAATAGCTGTGAAAGGTTAAGACAGGCATGGACGTGGGCATATGTGAGAGGGGTGCATGGTGTGACCATATTATGGGAGAGGAAGGAAGAGTGCTGACGTAAGCAGGAGAGAAATAGAAGTGAGAGGAAGAGAAGGAAGATGATATGTCAATAAGGAACTGGAGCATTCTCCTAACTATTCAATCACATTGTTTTTAGCACTTTTAACAGTGCTCAGACCTCAAAGTTTTCCCCTGTGTAAATCAATTCTATCCGTTATTACCCCAATGCTGGAAATAATAAGAACTGCAAAGAAAAATCCATCTTTGTCTGACACCTGAACCTTCTGCCTTGAGGAGAAGAGGAACCACTGGCTACAGCTGCCCCCATGAAGATCTCTATAGCCATGTATGCTTGGACTTTCCCATCCTTCTTTGCTTTGTTGTCTTTGTCCTCTTTTTTTTTTTTTTTTTTTTTTTCCCCTCTGACACAGTTCTTGCATGGATATCCTCTTTCTGGTGCTTGGTGGCTGTATAGGAACAAACTGCACATACAATTACACAGCTTCTTTTCAAGCCTGAAACGCCTTTCTCAAGCCACAGAGAAATCACTTTCTAGTATGTAATTATATGGCTCCCATACAAGTCAGTAGGAGAAGAGTGAATGGGAGACCCTGTGGGAGCAGGATGGCAGTGTGGAAGAGCTAGATGAAAGGCGTTGGATCGCCCTAATTTCCTAGCATGTAAGAAGGTAATTCGCTTTGATGGCACATCACCACTGGTGGTTTTCCAACAGACGGAAAAGACTTGCTAGTTGAGGAAGTAAGTAATGTCACATGAAACATACATAATTTGCACAGAGAGAAAATGTAAGACCACTAAGGTTATTGTTTTTCTAACAATGATTCATGACACTGACATTTTGGAGAGTGCGGGTCTGAGGTAGAAGCTACAAATAAAATGTATTTTTGCTGTAAGGATCTGTTCTTCTATCTGCTTTCTTACAGACTTTTAGGAAGCTGTTGCAAACTTAATCCTGTTTAGCAATTATGATTTACTTCAATTGGCTCCACTCTTCATACTGTTTAAACTTAGATTTAAAGAATAATAGCCACCTTGTTGCATTACATAAACCCTGGTAAAATAACACACATTTAAAAAGGCATTCTTGGCATTATGGAACAATCAAAGGAGGAGACAAAAGCTTAGCATACCATTAATGTATATATGCGCGTGTGTGTATATACATATATATATTTCTCAGAATAAAATCCTGAGATCTTTTAATGAAGACATCAAAGAATACATCTTTCTTATCTGAAAAAAGAATGTCTCCTGACAAAAGCCAATTAAGGAGTGAATACATCTTGTTTATTTAGACTTGAAAAATGTATATTCTTGTAAAATAGAAAAAACAAACAAACAAACAAACAAACAAAAAAAGACACCACCCACATCCCTGTGTTCTTTTAAGGCTATGAAGCAGCTAAGGAAACACAAAGATGTATGATGCATGGAAGCTTGATAGTGCATGAAAGAAACATAAAGACTGTGATTTTACTGTTACCTAAGGCATGATATTGAAATATGTGTTCTGGGAGGGCTTTTTCTCAGCTTGCCTAGAGATTCTGGAACAAATTCTGCTCCTGTTTACACCTCTGTAAATCTGGAATTACTAAATGACAGGTGGTAGCAATCTTCCAAGTGTGTGCGCTTCTAACCAAGAGTGGGATTTTGCTCTACATTGAGAGTGAACTAATAGTCAACTGTCCCATGAAATGCCTGTGTTTTGTGCATTCCTCATCCTGTAATTAAGACTGTCAACCTGCACACTATCAACTCTATTTTTAAAATTCAGGGTAGGAAGTGTAGCATGGATAAATTTTAGCATGGGACAGAAAATAGCTTCTTCTGGAAACCCTGAAAGGTCAAATGCCTCTGTGCCTTTTCCTCTTCTAAGGAAGGGAACGAGTGTCTTAGGACTTGCATCTCCGGTGGTTGTACAGCAGATGGACCACACTGATGGATGGGACTAACAGAAGACCCTGGAATGGGCTCTGATGCAACTCATTGTGCTCTTTATTTGCTGTGTGACTGTAGGACTGGTTGTTCAGCCAGGTGAGCTCCCATGTGTTAGGCTGAAATTGCTTGCCTGTGTTTTGAATAAATGTAAGTAAATATGCTGAAGAAGTTACAAAACATCAGATATATTTTTAAAATGTTTGTCTGTCTACCGTGTGAAATGACTAGACAGTTAAAAGGCAATAGTCAGGAAACATGAAAGTGCATCCACAAAACAGACCGAATTGTAAAATATATGTAATAAATGCATAAAGTAGCTACTGAAGATATACTGAAGAGTGTGATTGTGGAAACAGATATGGGAGTACAAAATGGTCTGACCCACACAAGACTTCAGCCAAATGGAAACATCAGAACATGTACTGTCAAACACAGTCATCCTTCAAATCCTGGATCTACTACATCTCTACATCTACTCCTGTGCAATACTCTTTTGGGAAAGAAGGAGTAGAGAGTTCCCCCACAAAGTCCTTTAGAGGCATTTCCTCCACCTCAGTCTGATGATAGGTTTAGGGCAATGTTTGTCGTCAACACTTAGTCTTCATACGTGCATGAGAAATTTGGTTGAACATGCCATTTTTCCTGTGTGTAAATATTTGCAGAATCAGGACCATAGATTCTGGTTTCCTTTGAGCAAAGACAGTTCTGCACTACAGCTACCATATGAGGTGTTTTAGCTTTGATAATAGTTAGCTGTACAAAATAATCAAAAGTAGATGCTAAAACTTGGCTGAATTATAGAAGGATTCAGAATAATTCTACTCAACACCAAAACAGCTATATTTGTATTTGTGCAAGATAGAAGTGTATAAAATTTTTAGAAAGAACTTGGAAATAACCAACCATATTGTGCGAAATGTAATTGAGGAAAATTCATATTATCCTGGAGTCCTATGTGTATGGCAGTTGTGATTACAAAGCCTGCTTGGTGATACTGGAAATAGCGCTTGAAAAAAAAGTTATTCTCGGAGAGTGTAACTGATGCAGGAAGTCATATACCACAGAATGGTAACTGTCTTTAAATTGTGTATTTTATAACTGCAGTTTTTTCTGTAATGGAACCATATTCTTCTTCTATCACTTAATTTTCTGCTTTCCAGGCTTTTAATAAAGTCTTAAACTTTTTAGGGTACATTTTAGTTTGGAGTTCTGATGAAAACAATGGATTATGTTTTTTAGAAGTTGCAAAAACTTTTAATCTGTTACGTGACAATGAAAAATAGGTTGTATCAACATGACAATATTCTTTCCTGTGACAAGATGAAACTGTAGCTCATCATATTCCTGTGGATAATATTCTTGCAATTGGATTTATCAGGAATGTATTCAGAAAGGCTAGATTCAGAACTGGAACACAGGATGTTTATTACAACCTAACCTGAAAATACTGGGTACCACTTGTATTAAACTGGAACAGACTAGCCAGGTCTTATGAAAAGAATAAGTTGCTCATGTATGTATCGTTCAAGGAAATGAGAATATGTACAGAAAAACTAGGGTCCCATCATGAAGAAATCTCAGAGTAAATAGAGCTTTACTGTGCACCACAAAGAGGCAAGTTGAAGACCATTTTCTTTTATCATTCAGAGTCATACTGGAAAATGGATGGTAAAAACTTCAAAGTCAAGTGCTTATTGATGTTTTTGCTTATAAAAATAGTACAGGCACTTAACAGCCTTTGTATTACGTACATTCTTTAGCATGAGCGGGTAGCTGTGTTAGTCAGCAGGACAAACTAAATAGTAAAGTTACTAATACATTTTTATAGACAAATCAAAACAAATACCTGGGCTTTCAGAATCACTCAGGATGCCTCTGTACAATAGAAGCAGCCACAGAAGCCTGAGTGGTTCCAAATGTTGTGTCTACAGAATATTACTTATAACAGCGGTATAGCCAGAGTCCTATTGTGCTAAAGTAGATGAAGCTGAAACACCTCTCAATTAATTGTGCATTTATTAAACACTATGATTTACATGAAAAAATGTAGTTCATGGGGGATGAGGGAGTGTCATACCTACATTTTATGCTTCTGCAAGAGCCTGCAAGCATTTTAGTGCAGCACACCATTTTTTTAATAGAAAATAAATGCATAGGCCTGAGCAAAGCATGGCTTTGTGGGTATGCTACTTCTAGGTGATCACTGATAGGTGATTCGGGGAGCACAAGCAATGGCCTAAGGAGGTACCTGGAGCCAGCTAGAAAGAAACACAGGCACAGAGGTGCTGCTGGAATTTAACCTGAGGATTATTTTCCTCACATCTATGGTCAGCAGGACTTCTCCTGCCCCCAGACAGAATGTCTTAGTCTCCACTTAGAGTCTGAAAATGGAGAGCTGAGACTATGCTCCTGTCTGCTGGCTGACTGGAGAAACTGTGTTTTCCCCCTTAGATAAGGGGAAGGAAAGCAATACTTGGCTTACAGAGAATGTAATACTTGGCTTACAGATTGCCTACAGTTCCATTCTGGGGAGAAGTGGAGGGGATGCAGCCTGTAGAAACCTGGAAAAATCAGTTTACACCAGAGTGACACAAAAGGACTGATGTGTCCAAACTCATGAAGTACTGTAGGCTTTATTTAGGATTTTTGAATGTATTATATAGTCAATTTTAATCAATTTTAATAGGAATTATATTTCAGATCAGAGTCTTCAGGGCAGCCATCATCACGCCTCTTTAATTCTCCTAACCTATACATTTTTACTGCATGGATAAATATGCTTTGAAACTAATGCAGTGTCATTGAATCCAATACATCCGTAGTGGAACCAATCCATGCATACTCAAGTCACTAAATTTTTATGGAAATGAATAGATTTCCTTTCAAGGCATAATATTTTCACTAACACCAGTAGCTTTTCACTGAAACCAATGCTTTGTTTTCCAAAAACAGCATATTTCAGTTGGGCTCATATACATCTTGCTTGAATATTTTTTTTTTATTATTTTTTTTTCTTCTCATAATTAAACCCATTGAACTAAACACAGTACTGGATGTCTAATGAAACTAACACATTTTCATAGGAACTACTTAAAGTGAGTTTAAGCCAATGAATACTGTGCTTCTCAGCATAATTTAATAAACGAACACTGTGAAATGGAACATGGTTTTACAGACAATCTGCCTCAGGACTATGCCCCCATATTTTCCCATAAGTTGAATTTGAGCCCTTAATGCTTCTGCTCTTTTGGAGGATTTTTCTGTTCTGTGGTTGCTAGATGGTTGCTAGATAGGCTACAAGGAGGATAAAGAGGGGCTGGGGTAAATGGGTAAACGATGGATGAGTGTGCATTGGGCATCCACAGAAGAAAAGAACATAGCCAGATGACTACCTTGCTTCATTGAAACTCAACTAGTTGAGCAGCTCCTTGGGACCCTGCTAGCTGACACAATTTAGGAAGGCCTGTAGATAGTTCTGTCTACGATGAAGTTGGCTATCATGCTGCAGTCACCCCATCATTCATGCTACCCCTTTTGCAGAGCTGCACCCAAATCTTTCAGGGTACTTGCAATGGTTGTGACCATTTCCATTACACATCAGGGGAGCAGAGGAATTCTAGGGTAAATCCAGAATAACTCACCTAACTTTCACCAAGTTGTTCTAGAATTAAGAAGAGTAAATGAGAGATCAGTCTGACTCAAGATATTGACATACACTATAAAGAAATATTTTATAAAGTGGCAGTGATTCATTTAATGCAATGTAAAATTGTGCATTTGCCTCATGTAGAGGCAAATACAGGCAGAAAATACAGGCAGAAAACAGACACCATTTGATCACAGACATTTTGTTGTTTTGGCAAAGGTCAGATGTAATTTTTTTAGCTCTCAGAGGTGTTAGGAGCTTTGCACACTCCTGAGTCTACTCAAAACAGTGGAAAGGAGCACCTAGGAAAGGAAGGAGAAGGCTGTATACCAATTGTGTGCTCTTTAGAAAACACACCATCAATGCAGCTTTGGAAATTAGGCCTCTAAGTTTCTAAGAAACAAAAACTTTGGCATTTTGTGAACAATAGAGGTGTTCATAGCTGTTTGTTCCAAACTGTATGGCACTTTTCAGCTAGGATTGTGTGCAGTTTATGTCAAAACATTTCAGTGAAGAAATACAAATACAGACTAATGTTTGACTTCTTTTGTTGTGTTGAACTGGAGCCAGAGAAAGTATTTATATATAAATCCACTTGTGAAATGCATAACCCTCTCAATGTGACTTATATGTCTGAGGCTTACGGAGAATTCAAGCTGATTGACAGAAAATACTGCTCTTACAGTGTCAGAATGTATTACCGTGCTTATATAGAAACACAAAAAATCCCTTTTTTCACCAATGTACGTGTTCATTGTCATTATGTTCTGGTATACTGGAGATATTCAGGTACTGAAATACCCAATTTACTAGGACCTAAAGCTACCATGAAAATATATTAGGCAACCAGATGGATAATTCAGCCTGTTGGTTTAAAAAAGTGTGCATTAAACATTCAGTATTTGATGCCTGATCTAAAAAATGATTCTGTGGGGTCAAAGCTGCCATTCAGTGAAGGAAAGAAAAATAAGAACTGAGACAATTAAAGAAAGCTTTCCATGTTTGTGCTACAGTTAGTTAGTTAGTTAGTTACTCTTCCTTTTTTTCCTTTCTCCCCCCGCTAAGCCAGTGCACATCAAGCAACTGACAGTTAGCACAGTCTGCAAATAGATCATGAGCAGATTACATACATCTTTATGTATCTGGAACACAGGTGCTATCTGCTTTTTCAGAATAGTTTTGATTAAAACAATAGGATTTTGTATATTATGTCCTGTAGGAGAATGCCCTGTGTCACTTCAATTGCTCCCATTGCATCCTTTATGTCCTCTCATCCCTGGATCGCTCTTTAGACTGCTTTCAGTTTCCCTTTGATTTTGTACCACTGTCTTATTCTCTACTATTCTGCTTAGATATGGCACCCTTGATCGCCATTTCTGATTTGTTAAACAGCAGTAGGATCTTGTGTGTTAAAGGATTGTTATGTATTCACATAAGAGGAGGAAGAGACAGTTGGCCCTTGATAATTTTAGTATCATGACCATTTCTATCAAGTGGGTGGCCTGCATCGGCACTCAAAAACGTTCTCTCAGTGACAGAGTGGAAAAGTGTGTCAGTACCTGCAAACGGGCAGAACCTTAAAGGGTAGATTGAGACAAGTGTCACTTCAGAGGAGAAGGAAAGACAGAGAAAGAATTGCTTCAACAAGCAACCTTGGTGCTGTGCATATGCAGATTCACACTGGGGTAGGGCATAGGGAGGAAAGGACTAGAGTGTCAATGCCGGTGTTGAGGGGAAGTATAAGATGGGTCACCTTGATGTGGCTGTCTTAGAAACATTTAAGATAATATGGCTGATCAACTATAATAGGGGATAATTGTCATATTCTTAACTGCATAAAATGATACCTTACCAACTGAGTGGTTTAGATGCTGCTATCTACGTCTGTACTTAATATCTTCCCACTCCTCTCTCAGCCTAACCTGGTTCTTACAGTTGCCCCGAAACTCAGTTTCACTTTGTGTAGAACAGCTTTTACACCTCCACATCTCTTGTGGATCACCATGTGTTTTAATAAATTTCTAGAACAGAGAGCATCATCCACTTAAAATAGTTTTGCTATCACTTATTCTGATATTGTGGAGTAAAGTTTGGAGACGGCTGCTATGGGGCAGCAGTAGATCAGACACTGTAACTCTTTCCATTACAACAATTTTGTTAGTAAGTCAATGGAGTAATGAATAAATGAGGAGTTATTTCATTCCACTGTGTTTTTATTGTGATGCTGTGCTAGCAGGTGTTTGTGCCTCTCCCATATATAGGCAAGGCTCCCAGTGACGTGATAGGCCCAATTCTGAGTAGAAGAAACAAAATATTGAGTTTCATTTCTCAACAGGATTAATATTTATATGCACTAATGCTTATAAAGAAGCACAATGATCAATTCATTCCGTGAAGCTCACATTCTCTGCCTAGAATACAAAGCTGTATTTTTCATGCTGTATTCTGTGAACTACTGTATTTAACAAACAAGTAGGCCCCTCTCATCTGTGAGACATTGGCTTGACGGATGCAGCATGTAGGAAGCTCTGGGAATTTATAGAACACATATGGAGGAAGTTAGGCTGTAACATGTGGCTTGGTCTTATTCTTATATCCTTTCCATCAAACTCTGTGGTTACACCAGTCTTTGTCTCCTAAACCACAAAAAAAGCAGGGAAGGAATTATGTGTTTTGGCAGAAAGTTTATTACTTGACACTGCTCCTGGGATGGTGAGGCTACATGAGTTCACATTCACCACACTGAACAGCAAGCTACTGTCTAATGTTTGAAGATTTGAGCCAAGAACTATAAGAGAAAGGTGATGAGAAACTACATGTTATGCTGAAATTGAAAATATGCCAATTTCAAATCCTATTGAGGGAGTTAGAGAGATCTTTATTTTTTCTTCTAAATTGTTTAGATTCCTTATTCAAATCTCAGTCACATTTTCATTGGATGACTAATTTGCTCTTTATGCAACTAGAAGAAGAAGGGTGAAGAGGATTTCCAGATTGAAATTGAAGAGCATTATGATGGAAGCTAATTCACAAAACAGCAAGCTTTATGAAAAGTAGGATAACTAACTGTTTTCACAATAGAAAGAGAAGTGGAAGGACAATAATGACTGTTCACTGACAGTTTGAGAAATGATAAGAGCTACTAGCAGCAGTACATACCTTTCCATTCTCAGCTAAGAGAAGTGTTATCTAAAATGAAGTAGAGCAACTCTAACTGATAATAATGATTTTTGTCATAGCCATGACTGCTATGAACCTGGTCAATGGGATAAGAGCAGGACAAGTGGAAGATGAAGCATATAAATAACATGTGTAAAATCAGGACAATAAGCAGCACTTCAGAGAATACTGTCTTCCCTCAGTCATGTTCAAAGGTCATTTTAGAGAGCAGCTTCTTATGTGGGTAGGTTCAAAAATAACATTTAAAACTCTCTAAGCCACCTATTGAGCAGGGACAAGGGGACAGTGGAAAGGCCACCCTGGACAGATTAACCTTCATCTCGTCTGGAGTCCACTTTGTGGGCCAAGCAGATCTGGAAAGTAGAAGAGAGAGTTTGAAAAAAACATTGCTTTATCTAAAGTTGCTTTAATGTAAATGCAAGAACATATCTTTTCCTTTCAAACACTGATTTTCTCTCACCTTCAGGCACAGTCTGTGCCAGGTTCAGATAGAGTGATGTCTTGAAAACTGGGGCCTGGCAGCCTTACAGGTGCCTTAGAGCACTCCAGCTGAGGGTGGGGTGAGATATGACGTGGGCACATGCATGCCTAAACATCGGCCTGTCAGGATTCATACAGGTGCAGAGGTGGCTTCAGTGATGACCCTGACAATCTCTGGGTACACAGGGTGATGGATGTAGTACCCAGCCTCAGTGAAGTGCTGTGCAGCTTCACAGATGTAGACACATCTCATAAAGTGAGAATGGGCTCTTCCTCGGATGTGTCTCTCATGGATAAGGGCTTGCAGAGAAATGAAACAAAACAAAATGACTGTCAAACCACCATTAAGCCTCAAAACTGAGCCCTAAATACTGGAAGGGAAAAGGTAAAACTGAAATTCTTTACCTGTCATTTCTAGAATCTGCAGTTATATACTATTTACATAACTATATCTGATCAACTCAAATGTAGCCACTGTTGGTATGTCAAAATCTATTTGTGCCTTGCCAGAGAGTAGATTAACTTTCAGATACAGAATGGTAGGATTTAGACTAGAGAAACTGCCTAATCCTTAACTATAGAGGCACAAATGAATTACTTCATATCCCAGGGGAATGTGCTACAAATTTACTAGCAGACAAAACACAGGAAATATTATTTAGACACATGACACAGCCACTGTGAACATAATTACTATTTTTCTTGCAGTCTTTTTTTCTTTTTTTTTTGTTTTACCTTCCTGTAAAACATGAGTTGTGTGCTGCCATGTTCTGTGGCTCTGGTTTGCATTCAGATGGCTCTTCTGATGAGGATGTGCACATTCTCACCACGCCAAGAAAGTACTAACAGTCCTTTGCTTGTTCACTGCTATATCATCACTGGCACCACACAAATCAAGCAGAGCGTAACCACTCTTGTGGGTGCTGTCTCATATTAAAAGTAGGACATTCCCTTGGGAAGGGGAGAGTGGAAGCAAAGCATATGCCTGCAGAAGCAGGAGCTGGACCTTAATGTTTGAAAAGAACAGTATTTCCGCTATAGCTATTTAAAACCTTCTCACTCTGTTTATGTGTTTTTAAGTGCATACTCATGTAAATACATCTGATCATATGGCAAACGTCATACTGTGTGAGGAGAAAGTATGATGAGTTAGCCTGAGGGAAAAATCAGACTTTCCACTATGGCTGGGCCATTCATGGGTTTTCAGGTAATGTCCCACTGATGACGATGGTTGTTCTGTCACAGTGAAGTCAACAGTCTGGCTGTGAAAGGCGTAGTCAACTTATGCACGCTGGTATAGCTCCATTTGGAATGAAATAAAATGAATTTTCCATACTTTCTGAATGATTTGCCATGTGCAGAATTATACTTATGGTGGAAGTCCGACTACAAGGAATTTTTTTGATAATATTCTTAATTCACCCATCCAGTAATGAGGTACACAGGAAGAGTTAGCTACATATACAGTGTTTTCTAAAACTATTTCATGAAAGAAAATGTAAACAAAATGAATTAACAGAATATATTTTTTTCTAAAGAGTAATTTTCTAATTTTTTCCGTTGTGCAGCAGCTGCTGTTGCCATGCTGTCATTGCTGTTGCTATGTATTTTTGAGTGTGCCAGGATGTAATTGGCTACTTCAGCATATATAAACTATTGGTAGAGATGTTTCTATGGAAAATCACATCTTTTTTTGATTGGTTGATGTTGAAAGTAGATGGGCTTAGCTATCATCTCAATTTAAATTGAGACCAACAGGTTTCAAGTCTCATAATGTGAGGAAGCCACATGCTATTCATCATGGTGGTACTGAATTCAGGCAAAAACTTTTATGTTGACATCATGGTAGAATACGAGCGAGATTGCATCCCCACACTCTCCAAATGTTTCTATCGTCTTTGACAAACTTTGATCCACTGTGGATTGTATTTGCTCTGAAAATATTGCTGTGTCCTGGTTTTGCCTGATATAACCTGCATGACAATAAACCAAAATTCATTTCAGACTAGCTGTGAATTTTGTTTGAAGACCTTTTAGAACAGATTATAGACTTATGCAATGCAGCTACATAACTAAAAATCTTCTGAAAACATTGGCTAATAGAGGTGATGCCAAACTCATGGTTAGAGGTTGGTAAACCTAGGCAATTTGGAGTATAAAATGGGCTTTTGGGAAAACAAAGACTTCTACTTTCAGCTAGGGAAAAGATTTAGTTTATCTGCTCTGGACAAGTTAGTCATATGATGATCTGAAAAGCAGAGATGTACAGCTGGGCTAAGTCACAGAGTCTATTAGAATAAGAGACACTGCCTAGTAAGTATTAGTTTCAGATCATACCACTCAGTTTTCATGCAGTCTGGAAGATAGAATTTATAGATTACATAAATAAAGTTTATTTAGATTATATGAAAACCTGATACAGCCCAACTATAGATGCAACATAAAATGAGACCTAATGCAAGGTACAAAAGTACCTAACTGCAAACAATATAGGATTCTTTTTTTTTTTGAACAATTTATGTTTTGTAACCTCAGTTTCATAATTTCACCTTACTTATATACTTCCTCATCATAAAAGTTACAACAAAATTTGTGGGGATTTTTTGGACACTCTGAAGTTGTAGAAATGTATTTCCAGAGGGAAATCTGTAAGTCCTCCCCTGTAGGAGGTAACTGAGGTGTTATTTAGATTGAAATGAAATGAAACTTGATTGAAGGGTTGTTAAGAAGAGACTAAACAGTGTTGGGTTACATCACAGAGAAGATACTTGAATTGTCATCTGCTTGGTCCATGAAATCTCTTCAGCTATTTCTCTGGTTTCAATGTGAGATTTTATTTTTTTTATTTTTTTTTTTAGTGTCTTGTTCATCTAAGGCTCTCCTCTTTTATTAGCAAGTCAGACCGTTCCCTTTTTATTTTTATTTTTATTTTTATTTATTTATTTTTTTCCCTAAAACTCCTTATAATTAGCTACTGGTCTGGTTCTTGTTACATGAAATCAAAGATCGCTCTTTTTACTGGAATGCTGGAACTTTTTTTTCCCCTCTGTCTTTGTCAGACCAATTACCAAACTCAACATTGGCAAGCAGAAGCTTAAAGCTTTGGAGATAAATGTTTCTTTCTTTTTCTCCTCTCCAAGCCATGGGAAAATCATACTGCTTGCCTGAGAAAAAAAATTATTTCACTCATCTACAAACTGTGCAGTTGGAAATAAACTGACTGTCTAAGGAAATTATAAATGAGTTGTTTATGTTATTTAGTATTGACTAAATATTGAAATTTACTAATGATAGGCTGTGTCAGTCTCCAGAAAGACAAGCTTTTTAAAAAAGAAGATTTATGTATTTAGGTCATCAATCTGCCATTTTAAATATTTACTTTTGACTGAAAAGCTTATTTAGGAGTAGTAACAATGCTATCATAGTGTGAATTTTAAAAAGTCAGAATAAGTTTTTACACTGTCATGAACCACAAGTAGTCTTTTAGAACAATACACTTTAATTTTTCCTGTTAGGAGATGTTACACTAGCATTACAATACACACATGAAACATGGTTTGTGGAATGGCTGTGCACTTGCACTTGCACTTGCACACACACACACACATACACACACACACACACACACACACACCACACACACATTGTGAGACAGATCTGCTTTACCTTCTGGGGCATCCTACCACCTTAGGCATATTCTTAGAAGTGATTGCAAGTTCCTGTGGACTCTATGGACAAGTGTCACAATGATATAATGTCACGGGTACATATGCAATGCCCCTGCAAAGTATTAATTCACCTGCTGCATTCTCCTCCAATCACTTCCAGCTGAAAGCTGGTGAGTGCCATTACTGCTACTGCTAGCAAGCAGGCAACAACTTAATGGAGATGATTCCCTTTAAGGGGTCTCTGCTGAGTTTTTGGTTGTCAGGGAAGATGATAGTCTCATCCCTCCGGTTATATAAAATTAAGACTCCTTCTGAATATCTCATTATTGATCAAGTGGCACTTGGAGTCAGCTGGTTATATTCCTTTTCTGAGAGACTAGCCACTCTCCAGAGGGCTTCGAAAAGCTATGGAGAAGCCCTGACCTGTAAGGTATTTTCTAGCAGTTCTTTGCTTTGGGTAAATCTTAGGTTTCAATAAAAAATAAAGACTATCTCCAACCACTGTGAAGAAAAAAAAAATAGCATCTTGAAATAGCAGAAATTAAGAGTGCTATGAACTGCTTTGATCACATCAACAAATTATTGACTGAATCTGGATAAGAGTATAGCAGTAAGTGAAACAAGAATTTGGCCCTCAGACATAACCTTACTTCCTAGGCATGCATGAAGTGGGCAGACAGTTTAATGGGTGAGAACGGAGATACAGCTGTGCCCTTTCCTCTCTGTATTTGATCAGAAAGATTTTGAGGAGGGCCTCTGTTCAGGCTTTTATATAGTAATGTTCTCAGTCTAGCATGACCCATCAATGTTATGTTTCTGGGGATCACAGGCTAAATACATCATAGCGTCTATGCTTCAACTGGTCTAATATTTTCTCAGAGAACAGGTCATTTTTGGTGGAAGTGGTGGTGTCACCATCCCTGGGGGTGTTCAAGGAAAGGCTGGATGTTCAAGGGAAGTGCTTGGGGACATGGTTTAGTGGGTGACATTGGTAGTAGGGTGGTGGTTGGACCAGATGATCTTTTCTAACCTTAATGATTCTATAATTCTACTATTATAATTTTCTTAAACTCCACTCTTTTCTGCAGAAACTGTGCTCACTGTCAGTCACAGACTTTTTTTTAATGAAAGTTTTTATTTTATTTTATTTTATTTTATTTTAAATGAAAGAAACGGTGCAGCCATTTGCAAATAAAAGAAGGAAAAATACAGATTCTCACTAAGAAAATATTATAGGGTAAGGGCTCTGTGCTGATCCTTGGAGCTAAGCGTGCATATCTCTAATTCAAGAGTGGGAATGCTGCTTGGGTACAGGAGTGTATAATTTTCTGTAATCTTGGCCTGTGCATTTTTCTTAAACTGGTACTTCATTATTTGGAGCTTGTCCATTTGCCTAAGACCCTCTCATATTCCTTTGAAGCAAATCCATGTAGGAAAATAAGCCTCTCTTTATCTTCCCAGCAATGGCTTTTTTGTTTGTTTGTTTCTAGATCATATCCAAATGAATTAATTAATTGTCACTACTTGATCTTGCTAATTGAACTTCTAATTTATGTGTATGGTTTTGGAATCAAGTTGTGCTCTTACTAAGGAGAAATATGGAGTTACATGGGGACTATATCCTGAAAGAGAAATGCCAAGGTCAGAAAAGGGTTCCCAGTAACCCCTTAAAGGCTTCCCTCCTACAGTAGAAACTCCACTTGCTGATATGAGAAGATATGAATCAATACAGTGTATGTCAAGGCAAAAAAGGGCCCCTCTAAACTGCATCTGAAATTGAAATGGCCTTTGTCCATATTTCTGCACTGGACAGACTGAGGTCCTCAGTATTAAATGCTACAAAAAATATTATTTATTGGGTACTCCATCTTGATCTCAATAATGGAGTATTTGTATCTGATGCCAGACCTCTGTTTACAGGTCTCCTATAAACCACCTTTTTGGCTTATGTGAGACACAACGATCTACCAGTTTAAATGGGACTATCCTAGTATTTGTATCAGATAAAAATCTGTCCTGCCTGTGTGGGTTTGTACTAAACACTTTCATACATCTGCAAAGGCAAGAGGCATTGGCATTGGCAGTTGGACTAGGATCCACTGTGGATTTTGGCATGTGGGATGAGACATGATACACAACTGAGTTTTGGAGCAGTCATTATAGGTTTTGATATGGCGGAAGAATCATTTGTTCCAGTGTTCAAGTATGAGAGAGGGGTAGCCTGGTGTATCTTGAGAGTCTTAAATTTCTACTCCCTTTCTTCACCATCATTTGTATCAAGGCTTCATCTCACCTGTGACTAGATACCTGTGTTAAAGATACTTAGAGCTGCAACAGAGAACAAGAAACACTTCTTATACCTATTTTATATTCTTATTCTAGATTTAAAGGAATGGGTATATAAACAACCCTGACTACATTGAGTAGACTCAGTGATAACCCTCCTGGGGAGAGATGGAGAACAAGGGTCTTACACTTGAGATGGATCTGACTTTATATGCCCTGATTTGTTTTCTTAGTCTATTGCTGCAGAGAATACTATGAGACAGCAGAGCTAGGCTGGGCGTGGTTTTCTCCGAGTCTCTTCCAGTCTCTAGGAATCTTACTACCTTTACAGTCCACAAGACCCCTTCAGGGGTCTACAGTACTGAAAACTGAGAAAAGTTGCCAGCAGCCACTCTTCAAAATTACTATTTTTGCTTTAAGCTTTTGTGCTCTGCTCACAAATGACCACCTGCTTACATGCTGTTGTGCAGCTAGCCCTCCAGAAGCTGTGTGGTAAGCAGTTGAGCCTGCTCATTAGAGCCCTGTCAGATTAGCCTCTCGGGAGTCTCATGTGGCCTCAAGAGAGGCATCTGTTTCACAGGTCTGCTACTGCTTATCTGTGTATGCAAGCGCAGCTCTGAGTAGGTTCACTTCTGCAGATGCAGGACTACAATTTTGTTCCCCTGTTTGTAAATTTAAAGCTGAGATCCTGGGGTCTGGTCCTCTTGAATTTCTTGTCTTTTAACAACTTTAACAAGCCCTTTTATGATTGTTACCTAGTATTACAGTGATTCCACATCTGTCTAGGAAGACAGTTGCTTTTAAGAGCCCACCTCAGAAGGTCATGAAAAAAGTAAGCTCAGCAGGTGTTTCTAAATCAAAGTGGACTGTTTGGTCAGGCCTGTTGGGTTAGCAGCACTGCTCTTTTGACCTTGCTGAGGACACTACAGACCTGAACCCTGCAACTCTCATTTTTCCTGCTTTTCAACTTCTTATCCTTTCTCGTCATTGCATATTATACTATGTCTTCAAAGATCAGTGTCATATGCATGACTATGCTCTACAGCAGTCATTTGTGGTATGTGTGAAGGGCAGGATTTAGCAACAATAATTTTCTTGAACGTGAGAAATCAGAAACATCCAGTTATCTTCAGGAAAACATAGACTGATAGCAGTACATAGCACGATGCAGACAAGACAGAAATAAAGCATGTTGGTTTCTTGTTATGTGCTATGTGTGTTTTTAATCTCATTTGTTACCCCAACAGAGATTGCTGACACAGCAATGTTTGTGTGTGGCATGCCAGTGAGGTTTATGGCAAATTACTTCCCAGAAGATCAGAGATGGTCATCAGTGCTCTTGAGGAAAAGCAAGACAACTAGCTTTTGAGTAATGGTATTATGATCTGAGCGGGATAATGGAGCTGTCCTGGTCAGTGGAATTTCCTTACCCCTGGCATAGGGAGAGGGGAACCAGACCTCTGAGAGAGCTGCAATGGGTGCTGAAACACTTCCTCAGTTAAAGTCCTCGGAGTTCAAGTAACATTCAAGAGTGCTTGCTGTTTCTTTTTCTGCATATCTATTTCAGTTACTGCCTCTGTGACAGTACGAGATAACTCAATTAATACGAATAGATAAGAGTATATTAGAGTCCTGTGAGGAAAAAGTTCCTAGACTGAGTCCCTAATGCATACAAGGATAATGGTAAGATAAAGCCCTAGTTAATTATATTGAAGAGGCAGGAAGAAACTCACAACTGATCATGCTGTAGTTAAAATATTATTATTTTTTTTCCTTAATGAACACTTAGTACTGATTGTGTTCCTGCTATTCAGTTAGAGGATCAGGATTACAAGGTTTAGACATTCACTGATCTGTAGATACTGTCCTCAAATAAACATTACATTGTAAAACTGCAGGTGTTTTGTTTGTGCTAGGGATGTTAATGGTGCTAGGGAAGTCTTGGTTTGCTGTATTGCTCTGTGAGACACTTGCTGTTATAGGTGGCAGGATCTAGAAGTACCGTACAACTGCACACATATATTAATGCATGCAAAAACATGTGCTACTTTTCTTATTTCTGTATATCCTGTCATATCTCATCTCAGAGACAAAAGCTTTGATGAACAATCACATCAAAGCTGGCTTATGGTGGGCAAGACTTCAGTGCTGAGACCAAGAAGAGATGCTTTTTTCATTGACTCTCAGAAAGCAAACAAAGCACACTTATCTGCAGTGGAAGTAGAAAATCCACTGCACTTGCACACAAGCAAAGCATCTATTCCCCCCTCCCCAACATACGTGTGTGCATGCACAGACACACACTGTGCTTGTCTGTGGTTGTGCGCAGAGACTTTCTGCAGCTGAGGATTCATTCACCTCACAAAGGGATGGAGCAGAAGGGCAGTTTTGCCATATTGTGAGGTTTCTAGAGAAACCTCATCTGTGTAGGCTGCCCTCAGAGATGTGCTGAATCAGTGCCTTCCTCCATCAGCTTGCCTTCACGTTGCAGTAATCAGGGCTACTGATAAAACCTGTGAAAATGAATTAATTTCCCTGTTAAACTCATCCAATTATGCTAAAAGCAAATAATGAGAATATGAGGGAAATACAGCTATCTTAGCCTACAGATCACCCAACATCCTTAGTACAGAAGCATCTAAAAGCTGCCTGCTAAGTTGGTTGATATGCCTTTTATTTAGCTTGATGTTAATTTGCTAAACACTGTTTTGGTGTATGTGATTGTAGAACATAAAAATGCAGTAGGTGGTTTATAGGAGATGAGAGCAAAAGAATACTCTGTGCTACGAGCTCTACATACAATGCATATTCTCCAAAGGGATGAAATTTCCCTCGAGCTAGTGGGTAAACTGCAAAGTGAGGTACACTAGCAGCTTTACGGTTTGCTTTAACCTGCTCCTCCTACCCGTGCTTTGTGGTGGGTGTACAACTGTTGCAAGTAGGTGGCACAGCTGTTTGCGTTGACTGGCTCAGTACCTTTGGGATACAGACAACACAGTTAACGTTGCAAGATGAAAATGGCATCTATACTTTAATAAACTCATTCTATTTCTTTGCGAGAGAAAAGGGGGAGACAGAGGGGGGGACTTGCCAGCTTGACTATATCTGTATTAGTGGCACTGCTCAAATCACACAGTGGTGGCTAATGCTTGCAAAATCCTGACTAGCATTTGAAAGGGTAACATCAGTTTATTATTGCTGCAGTAGCTGTTAACTTTATGAAGATTTTCTGTGCACCTGCCTGCTACCACATCTTTAACATATATGCATATTTATACAACTTAGGCAACATATGTTTGATGATTTTTGTCATTTATATTTACTACAGTATGGATAGCAATTAAAAAATAACCATGTTCACAGTGATGAATTGGTGAAATTCCTGGAGAAGTAGAAGCTACACGAGGAATTTGAAGATAGAGAACAAGGTAAATAGCATGTAAATATCTAGTTAGTCAGTCAGAATATAAAAAATGCAGGCGTGTGCAATGATGCGTGTGTATGTACTTATACAAAAACATACAAAACACATTGGAGAACACACCTTTTCATTCAGAGGTAGAACAAGAGAATAGATAGTCTGGAGTGAGATATTTTCCCATTTCATCCACTCTTTACAGATAAATGACTGAGTTGCCTTTTAGGGGTGATGAAGGAGGATGACATTTTCTGCAGAGCAGGTACCATTCTGTTCTCCAGTATTGTGGATTTTAAATGTAAAATAGATGTATTTCGTTGCAGACACACATGCTAAAGCAAATGGTGTGCTAGGACCTGGCTGGTGATACAGTCCCGTGCCTGACTCACCCTGGCAGCAGATCAGGCAGGTCTCCTGAGCACCAACATGGGTGCCAAGGCTGCAGAGAGGAGTTTAGGGAGTGATCCTTAGAAGTAGCCAGTCTAGGGGAAAGCTTGGGCTGAAGTCTGTATTTGGTGTGTCTGAGTTAAAAATAGGGGAGGATCCTTGGGAGAGGGTGAGTTTTGGATATTAGCCCATCGTATCTGTGTCGGCACATGCACACCAGCACCCACACTGTGTATGAAAGTGCGATGAGCACACGTGATTTGTACTCGGAATGTAGGTGCCAGCATTTTCTGAGAGAATTTCTTACCATGTGGCATATTATCATATTCGAGACCTGCTCATCTCTGTAAAAAGACAGAGGATAGTGGGCTGTGCAGAAATGGAGTGAGACGGTGGAAACGCACGTAGGGGAGCTGTGAAAACTGAGATGGGAGTGGAGGGGAGCTTGGAGAATTGAAGTTAAAGAGAAAACCAGAGAAGGCTCAACTTTTGAGACTTTGGACTTTTGTTGTAATGCTACTGTGGCTGAGGAGACAGTGTCATAGGAAAAGACTTGAACCTAGCCACAGGATGCCTTTGTTACCCTCTTGTGACATGAAATCAGCTGTGACTGCAGTTTCTCACAGATGCTGAGCAGTCCCAGGTCCATTCCAATTTCCACTGCCTGCCCATGCCCAGAACTGCCCAGACTGACAGATCCTCATCCTGAGCAGCACAGCTCTACCCCCAGTGGTGCGATTCAAAGTAAGCTGAACTGCGCAGCAAACAGTTCACCCCTGTGAGCAAAAAGGAATGTTTACTCTTTTTTTTTTTTTTCTTGCTGTTGCTTACCCTGCTGCCAGCAGTCACTGAGCCCGAGGCAGGAGGGTAAAGCTGCTGTTGGAGGGCCCCTTAATGCAGAGCAATCCTGAAGCAGCTAGCTGTGCCGGCTGAAGACTGTTCTGGGTTAGCAGGGTGGCTCAAAGTGGCCTCCACAGACCACAAGATGTGTCACATCACTTCTGAAACTACATCTCTGGGTGGTTTATCAGCCTGTTTGTCAAGTCAGGTGACAGCATCTTCACGTGGCTTTTAATTTGTATTGAATATAAAGCTCTGAGAGTGAGACTTGGTGTCAGCTGCATAATGAAATCCATGCTACTTCAACTGTTTTCTTCTTTCTCTGTATTTTAGCAATTCTATTAAAGAATGGAATCAATTTTTGGTTTTAAAAAATTCCCTGTGTGCCTTAGGATTGACAGCTCCTAGGCCAGTGTTTAGCCCAATGCAATGCAAACCTGCTGATATATTAAACCCCAAACCAGCATTTATAATAGAAATACAGTAAGCCTTTAACTATAACGACACTAGCAGGTGTCACCACAATAAAGATAACAGCCTCCCCATGAACAAATATTAGATTAAAGAGATCAATCAATCTGTATCTTAAATTCTAGGCCCGGCATGATCACTACCAGTAAAAACAAAAAACAAACAAACAAAAAAATAAAATAAAACAAAAACTTCTACTTTGTCTGTACATTGTGACAGGTGAATGACCTCTTGATTGTTGTTGTTTATTATTATGCAATATCTTGAGGAAAATAGGCAGCTTTCTTTCTCTTTTTTTTTTTTTTTTTTCCTCCTGCTGCAGACTGTATGTATATGCTACAGAAAACATTTGTGACCTGAAGACACATGCATCTATTGATTTCAAACCTCGTGTCAGGGTGTGGCAATTCACAGTGGGCAGGTGACGTGAATCAGAGCTCACTAGGGCCGTCCCCTCCAGGAATGCAAAAAATCCTTGTGAAAGCCTGCGGTGACAGCAAGTGCTCTATGCTCCGGAGGCTGTGAGCAAATTACCTGTGGAAATAGGGTGTTCTGGCCTTGTTTTTTTTTTTTTCTTTCTCCTGTTGCTGCTAGCCTGCTCTGCTTCCAACAGCACCTTTTCCTTGAAAACTGTCAAAAGTTGCTACTTTGATTCTTCATGGTTTTGTATGCTGGGCCATTCATTTAAATGCATGAAATGAGTGCGCTCTGCCATCAAGTCAACATGAGCCAACCCACGCGCAGGCTGCAAAGTTACTGCTTGTTGTGGTATATGCCAAAGATGAGGGAAATGCAGCCCTCCGTGCATATCTAACTGCTCCTCCATGCTCCTTTCCTCTCCCTTTCTGATCATCTGTGATCATTTATCACATGTCAAACACAATGCCTGAGAAAAGCTAATCCAGGCTATGACCTTCTGCGCTGTAGGACTGAGCATGATCCCTTCGTGTGCTTGCACGGGCATAGTCCCTGGAGCACAGTCCTGGAGCTTGCTGTGGAGCAGTGATAACACTGGCTCTTACCCACCATCTCTACTTGGTTTATACATTGCTGTCCCTTCCATTATAACTCAGTCTTGGCTCATAGATGTATTCTCAATTTTTACACAGGAGTTATAATAAGATTTTGAGATCTGTTTGTAGTAACAGCTTTGAGTCTCAGTATCTGATTCTCCTCTCAGATGCACCTGATTTAAAAATCAGAGACCTGCTTGGAAAACACAGCATATCAGAAGTATAAGATATATGGAGACCAAAATCCACTGATTGTTTTTCATGATGGGACAGACCAAATATCGAGGGAAACATAATAGAATAGCTTAACTGCAAGGACAGATGCTCTTATCCCCATGCAATGCACCTGTTGATTATCTAAATTTAGTCTGTTTTGAATGTGTACTGGACTGAACAAAGGCAGCATTTGTGTGGAAAAGTGTCCACATCAGATAAATACAGAAATTGTTGATATTTTCCTATATACCCCCTGTTTATCTTTCAGCAGCACACATACATGGACAAGATACAGGTAAAGTAGAGCTATCTAAGGAAGCTAAGTGACATGATCCTTGGACCATCAGAGGTCTTTGAATTCTGCTTCATGGAAGCACTGAAAAAAAGGTTTCCTTTAAAAGAGCCCAAACTGGAAGCCTGTAAAAGGTGAGAGCCTTTGAAGGTTTTGACAGTGAAGGCCTCACTAGAAGTGAGCATTTTAGTGTCGTTTTAGTGTGCTTTTTAGGAGTCAGCTCACTTACATGCTGGGTGACCAGTAAGTAAACTAAATGTGGAATATTTTATTTGAAATCAAATGCATTTTGTGAACTACTTTGGTACTTTCCCTGTGAAAAGACTTCAGGATTAAGTTTTTAATCCTTTAAGTGGACTTAGGCCCTGACAAATATAAAGGTTTCATAGCAGCCACAATATCTGCATTTGCAAAACAGCTACTCAGCTTCCTTCTCCTCATGTTTTCCCATGTCGTACCAACTTTCAGTTCACTTGAATGATGAGTTCATATTGCTCTTAAAAAGTCATGGAAAGTTTATTTAGCAGAATACCAGTTTCATGATGATGAATGATGACTGCAAGGCATGTCTATGAAGACCTTGCTCCAATGCCATTACAGTATAAGATGAGGATGGGGAAAGTAATTTCAGTGTAACTCTGTGGAGACCCCATTACCAGACCATTACAACTGCAGACTAATTGAAGAGTGGGAACATGCAGAGCCCCCCGTTTGGTGACACAGTTACAATGTGATATTAATATGTCAAAATAATTTCAATGCTAGACATCTTTTTTTTTTTTTTTTTTTTTTTTTTCTTTCCATTATTAATAATAGATGGCAGTATTTTACTTTTCCTTGTGCACACAGTCCCTCTGAACTGGAATGAGGTTTCTTGCTGCATGCAAACAGTCCTGATGTTGTACAAAGATGTGGTCAGAGATGCAGAGGTCAAAAGCCACTTTATGTGAAAAGATGTGACACTGCAGAAAACTGCGGGCTGCTTCCTCTCCAAGCCTGCGTGTTGAGCTAAATCTTACCGTTCTAACATTTAAATGAGAAAAGTAAGTGTGAATACAGTTTATCAGTGTCTTAATGAGAACAGTACGACCCTAAATCTCAAAATCTCAAAATTCAACCACAAAATCTGTAAAATCTGCCTTAATTTAAAGTTCAGTCTTGTGTGTCCATGTATTACAGCTTTTGATATCATTGCTAAGGAGCATGCTGTCAGGGCAGCTCATATATCAGGAGAGTGACCTGGACTATATTTTCAAAGCCATTTAGGTGCAAAAGATTGCAGATGGTTACCTAAATCCCACTTAAGATTTCGCTCATTGAAGTCAAAGGAAATACAGTGCAGCAGCTTGTGCACTGGTGATAGGGCGAGGTGACAATGTACCTGTCGGGGTCTTGTTATTTTTGAGTGGAAAAGTCCATACATAACTTCAGCATGCAGGGGTGGTCCCTCTATTATTCTAAACCAGGGTACCTTCAAAGATTTCAAGACTAATGATTTTATTAGCAATGTTATTCTAATATTTTAAAATTTCATTTTCCACAATAATGTACTATACAGTAACTAGCTACCTTAGAGTTTGCACAGACTAGGTCTCTTGTAATATTTAATGTGCCTACCCTATATGCTTGTTATCTTTTGAATAAATCTCACTCCAAGAACAAAACTGTAAATCTAAGGAGCTGATGACAAACTCTCTTGACTTCTATATGCACTTAAACAGAGTTTAATCATACTACTTTCAGTGGCCTGCTTCTCACTGACTTTTTTTTTTTTTTTTTTCCAACTTGATAGTCTTTTCTTCTAGGAAATGGAGTTATTCATTTTGCTTTGCTTTTATCTGTATTTATTTTGTATCTTTTCTCTTACTGAAGAACATGGAGCAACTGTTTCCAAAGTTTCAAATGCTTCAGGTCCTTGAGTTCTCATATGATTTTGGTTATCCTCAGCTTCAATTTCTGTCATACCCTTTTCATTTGTACACTTTACTACAGATGTGATCTCCTGATCAGCTGCTTATGATATATTTGCAGAAATAGTAATTTTGTTTCTTTCTTCAACTGCTGATTTAATGCTTTATATGACACATGCTTTATTTATTTACATATTTTTCCTGGATGAAAGAGGGGTTTGGGTGGAGACCTTCTCTGAACACCTCTCTCTCTTATCTTTGTGTTGGAAAATGTTTCAGAAGCTTTGATATTTTCTAGCATTCCTGCTTGCCTGGAAATTAATGGTGAATTCTGGTTGTCTTCAAATGATAAAAGGAATGGATGGCAACAGTAAAGCCACAGAGTCATAAAGAATGAGAAGGATTATGAAGGTGGGTTTATTAGACAGTAGAATTGTCCCTCTTTTGGCAAGACTTAAAATTCTCCCTGTTGCTTTCTTTACTGAAAAATCGATGTACTACTAGCTTCTAAGAAGAGTAGCCAGTACAGAGCAATGTGGTGGCTCTGTGTACACTTTCATTCACCCCGTTCCAGAAAGTGTTTATCTTTTGCTGCTGGCATTAAACATTAATAATATGTTCTTGCAAGGGGGAGAGGTGAATCGACTTTTTCACACACAGAATTGTATCCTAAAAGTCTGTGTGATGTCAGCTCTGCTTTTGCTTTCCTAGCTCCCAGCTTCATTGTTTTTGTTTATGCTTACATTTTATTGCCATTGCCTTCTAGTGTAAGGCCTTTTTTTTTTTTTTTTTTTTTTAGATATTTTTTTTTACTAGTCTAAAATGCTGTTTTTACAGCCTAAATGCTGTGGGATGGCTGAAACAGAAAATCTCTTGTCCCCATAATATGTTATAAATGTTATTGCTGATAATAAAGGTTTCAGCAATTCAAGTTACTCATTGCTCAGGTCCTTTGAGGTCCTTCATATTCCTCCTAGGTATATCAAGGTATCTTATAGAGGAAGAAGCTACTGGAAGACAATATGACCTTGTAGTAGACTTGTAGACTCTATGTAGTCTCCTTGGTCTTGCAGCTTTTGGTCACACTAATCTTCTGGAGGAAGATTTTTAGATCTTTTTTTGTACATTGCTTTGTTGCTTTACTGAAATTCAGTAAACACTTTTTTTTCTTTCTTTCTTTCTTTTTTTTTTTTTTTCTGTTGCTTTTCACACTGTAGAAAATGAAGGTTGTCTTAACCTGCCTACTACCCTCATTTAGTATATGACACAACAACAGAAAGAGAAAATGAGTGTGTATTTGAAACAGTGGATTGCAGGGGGAAAACATAATAATCTCTTTTGTAAGTCTCAGCCATCTCTCTCCTCCCTGACTCCCAACAATTTATGTTGTGACAGAATCAGGTGTTTAATAATAATTTTTCCAGATGCAAATATTGAGAAGGAAGGAAAATATTTTGTAAGGGACAGCATCATCGATAGTTCAGTTCATAATTTTAACACAGATGTGGATCTGTGGATTCCTATCAACCTCGAGTGCCGTGGGGCTGTGGAGCCCTGCTGAGCCAGTCAGTAAGCTGCCGCTGACTTTGGCCCAGCTCAGGCCCTAGCTTTGACTGCGGTGGTGCTAAGCTGATTTACAGCAGCTGATGATTTGATCTGCTGTTCTTGCTTCTAGTACACTTGGTCCCTTGGGGCTTGACTTGCGATGCCAGAGCGCTCCCTTAACCGCCACCGACTTCTTGGAAAGCTGAAGTCACCCAGTATTTTGCACAATCCAGCCTCTGGTCCTTGTCTTTTCTAAGTCTAACTTGCTTTCTGTGTCAAATTCTGCTTTCTAATTAGGGTTTCTTTCACTAACATTCAAGCATTTCAGTCTTACTTGCCAAAGCAATCTGTAGTAGCAACAAACTCTCTTTTGAGAACATGTTTTGTAAATTTTTGGATTCCAGTGTATGTATAGTTTAGCATCATTGTTTTCTATATTTTTGTATTTAGATACATCCATTATATATCTATATCTATTTAAAATTCAATAAAATTTATTCTGAGAAGGAGAGAGCCAGATGCTAAGTTAGACCAAAAAAAATAATAAATCATATAAAGATTTAATTAGCAGAGGAAAAAATTCAGGAAAAATAACCTTCTGGAAAATAGCAAAATCAGTAGAAGTATAACAGCATTCTAATATGTTACTATACTACCATCTTATATTTATATTTCGTATATACTTTTATAGCCAGCAACACAAAGCTTGTGTGCTGTAATTAGCATCTTTTCTGTAGTGAATTGTCATGTTCTAGCACTGCTAATGAACATGGAGAAGGTGTACCTGCTGTAAACTGTTGCCGAGGAAAAAAAAAAGCCCCTTAGAATTACAACCAGAACATTTTTTTTCCTCCTTATTTCTACACACCCTCCCCTTTCTTTTTCTTTTTCTTTTTCTTTTTTCATTTTTCTTTTTTTTTTTTCCTTTTGCTTTCTTTGGGAAAAGCCTCTATTATTACCTGTGGTAAGCTCTGAACACTAGCATGCTATTTTGTTGATTGCGCTGCCCTCAGACACTGCACATTTGAATCCCATTTGCAGCAGCGATGCCAGTGCTGGGATTCAAAGTCGGAGCCTCGCAGGGTTACAGCCCTGCTGCTGCTCCTGTGTGAGTGGAAGCGTCTAATACCACTGGCATCAGAGACTAGGGCTGATAAAGAGACAAGGTGATCTAAAGAGAGCACACATGGAATTTTCCCCCCTTTTCGTTTTTCTTACCAGAAAGATAAAGGAGATGAGAGTAGGTTGATATTTGACGAATTGGTTTTATTCAGAGGAGTGCTATCATTTTTATGTCCTTTTTGAAAACGCACCCACAGTGTCTGAATTCCCATTAATGCAAAGTTCAGATAAAGCTGATGAAAAGCAGCTGCCATCTTGATAGTTGCCATGGCAGATGGCATCAGCCTTTATGCTTTTATCAGTATTAGTATCAGAACACACTCTGTGTTCCAAGCTGAGATAAAAATCATTGAAGCTGTACCTGGAATAGGCAGATCAACACTGCAGGTCCCACACAGTTTTGAATCTTTTCAGAACAGTCTGCATGAAAGCTAGAGACAACACATTCTTGTTATTCATTAGTTCAGCAGTGCTGATGGTATTTTGTAAACTTCACAGATGAAGCAGGCTTTCTAAAGAGCTGCTGCCTCCCTTCCTCCTTCCCTCCCACCCCCAGGAATGCTCAGGCTTTGAAAGAAAACACACACACACACACACACATGCTCGTGCGCGTGTACGCACACATGGGAAGACTTTTCAGTATTTGGACAATGGGCTGCATTTTGCAGGGAACCCCAGTCACTCTGGCATGAATGATAGCAAGAAGAGCAGGTGCCCAACATGGGAGACAACAGCTCCTGCCAGGGTGTGAAGATGAGATGGAGATGGGGCCGCAGTGGGTTTGCTTCTCTGGTGTCGTGACTCCTTCCCGAGACATCTCCCCTGTGCTATTTGCCACTGGTTTGTGGGGACCTGTGCCATGGCACTTCTTGGGAGCCCCTCAGGAGCCCCCAGGCCCTCGGAGCAGTGCCCAGCATGGCCTACATGGCCCCTCGGCCTCTGCCTCCATGGTGCCACAGGCGCCGCATCAGGAGACGTGACTTACAGCTAGAGCTTCCATGCTAGCTCCTTATTGCAGGTTTCGAAGCGTATTGACGAAACTCTCCATCCCCTTTCCCCCTCTCCCCCTCCCCAGCTCCCCTTATAGCTATGCATATAGTTATTTTTGGTAACATTGTTGCTTGATAAATAGAGGGGTTGTGAGATCTCAAGTTATTATGCAAGTGTTAGCGACACAGGCTGGTAAACCATTTGGCTGTTGCATCGGTGCTGAAATGAATAATAGCAAATGGGAGGAGGGCAGGGGAGTTATTTTAAATGACACATATATATTTAAATATAGCCTTAAAATAATGTTAAAGGTTTAGAGCCATTACAGGCTCTTGTGCCAACTTGCAAACTCTTCCAGAACTGATTTTAAATTTTGCTATTCTTTCCCTGACGGTTGACAGGGAGATAAGGAGACCTTTCTGGGTTACCCTCTGTCTGGAACAGGGACGTGACGGAAGCAGGGTCTCTGTGTGCCCCTGTTTTTTAGGGCCTCATGTTATCCCACTGGCATCTGAAGTACACATCTCCTTTGAACTATTTGGTCCAGAAATATGGAGTCAACACCATAATATCTCAAATAGAAACGTGTGTGTGACTGCACAGCAATACACCTAACAAGGTCACCGCCAGAAATGAGCTTATTCTGCCACAATTCTGAGAAGCTTTTGTGTTCCTGTTTTGTGGCAGGTCTTTGAAAAAATCTAAATTCAATAGGGGCCTGGGATTTTAAATGCTGGTGGGATGGTGGCTATTCTACTTTGTTAACTGGATTCGTTGAGTGGCTACTTAAGTGAATATTTGAAATAGGAATGAATAAATAGATGGATGAAAGGAGAACTCCCACAGAACAAAGCTTAAGAGTACTCAGAACAAAGTCAGAAGAACCCCCACTTTTATTTTAAATCTAATTTTAAATGAAGCAAATATGTTTGGTGGCAAGTTCCTTCATCCAAGACCAGAAGAAGTTAGCTACTCCAGAGCTGCAGGCTGGAGGAAGGGAAAGATGTTGTCAGATGTACGATTTGCTTGCACAGGACCCCCACTGTGACCTTAACGGTGCCTATAAAATAAAAAGGACTTAGTTAGCATCCAGGAACCAGGTCCAAACCTTTGGAAAGCAGTGAAAACCTTTACATTGTGTTAAATGAATTTTCAGGGAGACTCTATAAAAAGGAACAATAGGTGAACACAACACAGTGGAGGAGCATCAGATAACAGGGAAATTTTTATCATTAGCATAATAGGGACAAATCACAGCACAAAAACTACTAAGTCACTTTATCAGCATCACAGCATAGATGAGTTTCAAGGTGGGAGCTGAAGGAATATGTAGAAATGTCTGGGCTGTGCAGACGTTCTGGGAAACTCAGCTGAAATGTAAGGGACACAGTCTGCTGAAAAGCATAAAGATATTTACAGAAAACTTTGGTTGATGAGAAGTAGAGGCTGTCATAATTGTCAGTGCCCAGACAAGAGTGAATGAGTTGATGCAGGTGAAAAAAAAAAAAAAAAAAAGATAATCTGTGGGGGATCTGTAACTAAGAAGGACATTTAAAGTGTAATAGTTTGATATAGTTTGATTTTGCTGTGGTGGAAAAGAGGCAAACAATGACAGGATAAAGGCTGGTGGGAATACGCTTGAATTAAAAGACAGAAACGAGCAATATATTTTGCCTGGATTTAAAATGGAGATGGAGAAAAATGAGTCAAATGATCTTGATTCAAATCAAAAGCAGGATTTGTGAAAGGCACGACTGCATTGCAACTTGGTCTGTGTGAGTAGCTGTAGGTAGCTATGCAAGCTGAGCCTCTAAATCTCACCCATTCGTTATTTGGTTAGGATTCACACAACACAGTTCCAAGTAACTTGGAATTAAAATGGAAATTACCTGTAATTGTTGCTCTGCTTACTTACCTCCCAAATAGGTGTTATAGACTATAGCTTTGGCTCAATAGGCCAAAGTCTGAAAACTATCACAGTGATGATTTCAGCTTCTACAGAGCTAGAAACCATAGTGCTGCTTACACAACAAATAGGCAGATCTAGTTTAAAAAATGCCTTCCTAAAGCTGACAGTGAAAAAAAGCTATATGCTGTCATTAGACAGACTTGTAACATCTTTGCCTTGTTGCATGGGTTTATCCTGTGCAGTCGTGCTGAGATGGGACACATTTTGGGAAAGAAGGAAGAGAAGGTGGCGCAGGATTAGTAACGCACAACAAGGTGTCCATACTCAGATATTCCACAACCTTCTTGAGTGGCCCTGAACAGGTCACTCAATATCAATTTCCTCTTCTCTGAAATGGAGATAATGCATACTTTTCATACTTTTTTTTACAGGCAACGAGGAACAAAACTAACTGATATTTCAAAAATACTCCAAGTTCTTCAGTGTGATGAAAGGGCAAAACATTCATAAGGAAAGTTTGGATATCAGTCCTGTATTTGTAACTTGTTTTTTTCATAAATTTATTTTTTTTCTGATCTTATTTTAAAAACCAAAGATGTTGTCTTCAAAGGAACTTCAGAAATTAACCTGCTGTCCTAAAATACTACACGGTATTTATGATATGCTGAAGAGATTTGCCATACTTCAAGTATTTGTATTTCTACTGTATAAAAACTTGTATAAATACTTGTAGAAAACAACCAAACAACCTGAATACCTAAAATGGCTGCCACATATCAGTAAGGGACATTTTACATCAGCTATGATTATTTAAATTCAGCTTCAAGTATAAGATTATATATATATTTTTTAATAATTTAAATTAGAGCATATATTTGAGAAGATTTCTATATGACTCTTTATGGTTGATGATGTATGTAAGATGTTCTTTAGTACTTTGGTATGAAACTGATTTTCAAGCAGTGCAAAATTAATTTGGATCTTTTATTTTTATTTTTGTTTTTTTTTTTTTTTTTGTGCTATTGAGTTGTCTTCTTATTTCATTTATTCGGATACCAAAAATCACTGTTGGAATTTCAGTCAGCTATTACAAATATTTTTTTCACAATGGACATGATCTGTGTTGTGTTTTAAAAATGAGACTCAAAACAAGGATCATTTAGAAGTCCTAATTGTACTTGTGATCAAATGAGGCAGCTGTCAAAATCTGTTTATTTTAGTAAGTAATGATGTTAACAATATCCTT